>NC_081411.1:598953905-598983699 GCF_030272615.1 Cryptomeria japonica
TCCCTTTTCATTCACATCTTTTCTACTACCAATAGTGTGTACGGGGTACTAAAACTATTAGTTCACTGCCCTGCCATAACTTTTTTAAGGCAAAGGAGTGTGTATGTGGTACTTATTACTTATAAGTGCGTACAAGGTACTATTCCCATTATTCATTACCCTGCGATAACATTTTTTAGGCTTAGGAGTGCATACGCACTACTTATCAGTCCAGAATGGGAAAAAAGAATATCGTCGGGCTTGTCAACATTATGGTCTAACAGTGCATACGCAGTTATTAATGTAGCACATACGCAGTTTATAGACATAGTTTTAGTTGCCCAAGAGCCTCAACAGCCTCAAAAGAAGTTTTTGAGGTCGTTGAAGGCCCCACTGGAACTGTGTCTGCACTTTTATCATTGTTTTATACATAAAAGTAAGTGAATTTTTTATTTTTGCATGATTTCAAATGATTGAATTGTTGTTTTTATTAGTTTTTTGTTTTTGCATGATTTCAAATGATTGAATTGTGATTGTTTAATAGTTTGATTCCAAAAAATAGTGATAAGATGCATATTTATGGTTATTTGCTTGTTTATGATCTTTTCTTTACATATATATGTAATATGATTCTATTTAGGACAATCGATATCAACCATGGGAAAGAACAAGCGAGGAACGATGGAACAATGAGAGGCTCAAAAGGAAAGACAAAGGCAGTGTATGAAGAAATTGCGTGACATAAGAACAATAGGAGAAGAAGGTATGTCATCCTCAACATCTCAATTTGATTTACCAAACAAATATAATACACCTAATGCAATAGAAGAAGAAACATTTGATAATTTACCATTTGAACCTAATGCAATTGAAGAAGATACCGCATTGAATAATCAATTAAATGATGAACATATTACACCTTCTCTACTTGATGAATTAGATGTATATAATGCACCGATGTTAACACCTCCTAGAATCATTCGTAGAAAACCAAACTATCTAATTGACATTGATGAGAATATATTGAAGCCAATTCCAATAAAATGAATGATCGAACTTGTAGAGAATGGTTAAAAGAATATGGCAAAAACTATTTTCAAAACTTAAATCAAACCGCAAGATGTCAATTAATTGTTCAAATGATTAAAAATTTGAATTTTAGAGAGACAATGAAAATTCTAGGCCTAAGATCATCTGAAAGTAATAGTGAAAGAACTATTGTCAGAAATCTATTTGATGCATATCAATCTATTTGTTCAAAATCACGTACTAAGATTCTAATGCTACTCTACGTGTCATTACATCAACCATAATGAGCAAGAAAATAAAAAGATCGTTTGATAAGCAAAACAAGTAAGTCATTAAATGTTAGTAGAACAACATTAAGTAAAGCATTAAAGAGGCGGGAACAAATAGAGGAACCTAACAATAATTCTCTTTGGGCATTCTCGAGTAGACTACCATGCAAAGACAAGGTTGTTGTTGATGCACTAAAAACATTAATTGAAATTTTTTGGCATGACAACACAAGAGTATCGCCCAACCAAAGAGATGTTGTTAGAAGAGGAATTGGGTCTACAAATCATGAGCCACATGCCAAACACTATTTGGATATGACTCAAAGTAAATTTTATGAAAGATTCCTTCAAAAGTTTCCTCAAATAAGAATTTCTCAAAGATTTTTTGAAATGGAAAAACCTTTTTATATTAAGATTAATCATGTACGCACCACGTGTTGTTGTAGGATGCATATTGAATTTTCCATGCATTATGATATTTTTCATCATATTTGTTCTACTTTGCACACTAATGATGTTTTGTAGGAATGTAGTATACAAGCACCTCCTAAGTCAGTAAGAGAATTTATTTCAAGTGTGCTATGTAATAGACATGATGGTTGGATTTATTATAAGATGCCTTGTTTGGAAGGTTCTTGTGCTATATGTGGTGGTTTGCAACATTTACCAAGATGCGTACATTTGGAGAGCACACATGAAATTGGTGTGAAACTAGTTTCTTTCAGAAAATACAAGATAGTCACATATGGAGTTAAAGATGGAAAATATTTGAAGAGATGTGAGCTAGTGAAAAATGATATATGTGTAGCTCAATTTATGAAAATTTTTAAAGAGAAACTAGTTTATGAGTACATAATGCATACACATAAATCTTGATGGTTAGATGAACAATTCAAGTTATGTAAGGACACATTTCCTCTTGGCACCATTGTCTCTATAGTTGATTTCACTGAAAATTATACACTACAACCTCAAAATGAAGTGCAATCCATGTATTATCACTCTACACAAGTTTCTATTTTTGTACACATAGCATTCATGCATGCAGATGATAGCACAGAGGAGGATAGAAAGGTTGTAAGAGAGTATCACTTCTACATAAGTGATGATCGTACTCATTCATCAAAGTTTGTACAAGGATGCTTTAAATTTTTCTATGATAGTTTAAGGGAAAGGAACATATGATACAACCGACACTTAATATGGTCAGATAATTGTACTGCACAATTCAAGAATGTAAGGATATTTTATTGGTTGACAAGGATGTATATGAAAAGTGGTGTAGAATATTTTTGGAATTTCACTGAGGCTAGACATGGTAAGAGAGAGCACGATGGTGCAGGAGCATGTGCAAAAAGAGCCCTAGCTAGGGAAAAATTGAAGTATGAAGGTGGTGCTGAGTTGGTAGATGTAGAAATAATTATGCGATGGTGTAAGTCTACAATGGGTCTAGGTAATCCAAGTACATCAATGGCTCATAGATATTTTTGGTTGATCACTGAATCTAACATTGAAAACTATCTAGATTGTTGTACAGTTGCATGATCAAGTGACATGCACTCATTTATGAGTTCAAATTCAAGTTCACTGGTAATTTATACGAGACATATGGTATGTTTTTTCTCTTCATGCATGTATTGTTTGTGGGAAGAATGTGAATCACAAGAGTGGGTTGACAAATGGTATTGTAGACCATTGGTTCCCATTGATTCATATCAAATTCCCAAAGCACTACAATTGAGCCAGATGGAGACATCAATGGATTTTGACCATGTATCCGACCTAGTGGATTCAGGCGATTTTTTTAGTTAATTTTTTTGCAAGTATTCTTTTTGGTTCATTTTGTTGTTCATCATACTTTTTTTTTGGTATTAATTAACACTTTTTAAAATGCAGGTCATGTGTATGCAGTTGTTGCAGAAGAGAGAAATGAAGAAGGAATAGATTACTATTTGTGTCGTTGTGTTGAGCCAAAAAGAAAATTGACAACCACAATCATTGACAGAGAGGGTATTGAGTACCCAATAGGGTCTTTTGTCATGACAGGAACATGGCTTCAGCGATACCCTATCAAGAATTCTAATGTTTGGTTGTTCGAGGACTTTGAAACACACAGACATATTCTTCATTTCTCTAACCTTGTTGCAACAAATATTCATTTGATTAAGTATCGTGGTAGACCTCATAACAAGATTTTATGGAAAGTTTGTGAATCTGACCACGAGGCAATACTTGACACAATACGGGTTAGAGACAATCTTGAAGGCTCACTTGATTGATTCTACGATTCAGAGTAGAATGATTTTGAGAATTTTGTATAAATCATTGATGAATTGTTCTATATTTGTTTTTTGTATAAATAAATGCCCATGAGCTAATTTTTACATGTTTAAGGGCATAATTTTGTATATTTAAATGGCAATGAGCTGATTTGTAAATATGTACATGCCAAATTTTGTATATTAAAATGGCGATGAGCTGAATCGCACATATTGTAATGCCAATTTTTGTATAAAAGCCCATGAGATGATTTGTATATTAAAATGGCGATAAGTTGAATCACACATATTGTAATGCCAGATTTTGTATAAAAGCCCATGAGATGATTTGTAAGACATTTTTTTGTATAATCAAATAGCCAAGAGCTAATTTGACCACATTTAGAGGCAAATTTTTGAATAATATGTGACAATGTTTTGTGACTATTTTGTGTGTCAATGTTTTGTGACTATGTTTTGAGTATATTTGATGTGTCCCAGGTCAATCATTAGAATTCTTGATTCTTGTATAATCATGGAGAATTATTTGAGTCATTATTAGGTCATAGGGGTCATAGATTGAGACTAGATACAATTTGAGCAAAAATTGTCATTGTTGTCAAAAAAATTGTCAAAAAAGTTGTCAAGCAACTTCTATATTGAGTTGGTACAGTATGACTCTCGACATTCTGACACTTTGGTATGCATGACAAGGGAATTCCTAGTGTAAATCTTCCCAACCAGATGCGCTCGTGACATCGGTTTGTGCACACGACGAACCAAATCAATTCTAGCCAATCTTGCAACTTTTCATTGCATGCAACTAACGATTTTTGCAGTAGGCAAAAAAATGCTACCAATTGAAAATGGCTCTAACTTGTCAAAAATTGAGACAGGCCATTGTAGAGGAGCCTCATGTGACCCCATGGGTTCAAACAGATTGACCATATGTGTCCTGGATTTGAAGAAAGAGTCCGTCAAATTTTGATAATTTTTTGGACTCAGGGCACTTGAGAGATCGCACCGGTACAGTATGACTCTCGATGTTCTGGCACTTTGGGATGCATGAAAGGGGCATGCCTAGTGTAAACCTGCCCACCCAAATCTGCTCGTGACGTTGGTTTGTGCACACGATGAACTGAATCAATCCTAGCTAATCTTACAACTTTGCATTGCATGCAATTGATGGTTTTTGTAGCAGTCGAAAAAATGCTAATAATTGAAAATGGCTCCAAGTTGTCAAAAACCAAGATAAGCCATTATAGAGGAGCCACACACAACCCCATTGGTTCAAACACATTGACCATATGTGTCCTGGATTTGAAGAAACAGTCTGTCAAATTTTGATAATTTTTTGGACTCGGGGAAATTGAGAGATCGCACCAGTACGATATGAATTTCGATGTTCTGGCACTTTGGGATGCATGATACAGGTATTCCTAGCATCAAAATTCCCACCCAAACATGCTCGTGACATTTTTTTGTGCACACGATGAACCGAATCAATTCTAACCAATCTTGCAACTTTGCATTGCATGCAGCTGACGGTTTTGCAATAGGCGAAAAATGCTAATAATTGAAAATGGCTCCGAGTTGTTGAAAACCGAGATAGGACATTGTAGAGGATCCTAACACAACCCCACAAGTTCAAATGGATTGACCATATGTGTCCTGGATTTGAAGAAACAGTCCATCAAAGTTTGACTATTTTTTGGACTTGGAGCACTTGAGAGATCGCACCGTTACGGTATGACTCTCAACATTCTAACACTTTGGGATGCACAACAGGGGCATGTCTAGCATAAAAATTCCCACCTAGATGTACTCATGACATCAATTTGTGCACACAACGAACTGAATCAATTCTAGCCAATCTTGCAACTTTGCATTGCATGCAACTGACGGTTTTTGCAGTAGGCGAAAAAATGCTAATAATTGAAAATGGCTTTGAGTTGTCAAAAAATGAGATAAAACATTATAGAGGAGCCTCACATGACCCCATGGGTTCAAACGGATTGACCATATGTGTCTTGGATTTGAAGAAACAATCCGTCAAGTTTTGACAATTTTTTGGACTCACGACACTTGAGAGATTGCACCGGTATGGTATGATTCTTGATGTTCTGGCACTTTGGGATGCATGATAGGGGCATGCCTAGTGTAAACCTATCCACCCAATTGCGCTTGTGACATCGGTTTGTGCACACGATGAACTGAATCAATTCTAGCCAATCTTGCAACTTTGCATTGCATGCAACTGACAGTTTTTGCAGCAGGTGAAAAAATGCTAATAATTGAAAATGGCTCTGACTTGTTGAAAACCAAGATAGGCCATTGTAGAGGATCCTCACGTGACCCCACGAGATCAAACAGATTGACCATATGTGTCCTAGATTTGAAGAAACAGCCCGTCAAATTTTGATAATTTTTTGGACTCAGGGCAATTGAGAGATCACACCAGTACAGTATGACTCTCGATGTTCT
Source organism: Cryptomeria japonica (assembly GCF_030272615.1). Taxonomy (NCBI): domain Eukaryota; kingdom Viridiplantae; phylum Streptophyta; class Pinopsida; order Cupressales; family Cupressaceae; genus Cryptomeria; species Cryptomeria japonica. Next base: position 598,959,925 of record NC_081411.1, read on the forward strand.
AGTGCTTTGGGATGCATGATAGGGGCATTCCTAGCATAAACCTGCCCACCTGGATGTGCTCGCGATGTCGGTTTGTGCACATGACAAACAAAATTTGACCATTGCGAGCCTGAGGGTGCTCTCACACCAAACATATTGTTGTTTATATTCATATTGTCGATTTTTGTTGTTTATATTCATATTGTTGATTACATATGCAAATATTCATTTAAATTTATAAAAGGGTAGCCACCAAATACAACAAATACACAATAATGAACTGAATACAAGGAGTTTTGTAGGGTTAATTCAACATTTTAGAAATATTATCAAATCATATTCCACGATTGCAATGTTTTATATCATATATTTTGTTGTTTACATTCATATTGTTGATTACATATGCAAATATTCATTTCAATTTATAAAGGACAACCACAAAATACAACAAATACAAAATAATTAACTCATTACACATTTATCAGATCGAATATGAATATTTATATATATTAAAAAACGCATGTCTGCCAAGTCAATACATGGCATATGCCATGTCCAAGTCGATATACAATAAAAATGTAGAATATATCTACATGTATTGGTCATTATATGACCAAAACTAACACTATATGATCCTAAACTTGTGGTGGATCATCAAAATCAAGCCTCTTCGATGCAGTACGTGGCTCTGTAGAAAATAGTTCACAATTGACAACATAACTATGCATTTAACTTTAATTCCTTTGTAGAACCACAATTCAAAAGCCAAGTTAGAATTCTTTTGTAGAAAATAGTTCACAATTGACAACATAACTATGCATTTAACTTTAATTCCTTTGTAGAACCACAATTCAAAAGCCAAGTTAGAATTCTTTTGCAGAAAATAGTTCACAATTGACAACATAACTATGCATTTAACTTTAATTCCTTTGCAATTGAAATGTAGATTAACTCATCGGTTGATGTAGGAGCTAATATCTCCGCTCTCCTCTCCTTGTCACTCTTAGGAGTTTTCTTGAAGACATACTTAAATGGATCCACGTTATGGCTGTACCGCGAAGGGATCTATTGTAGATTAAATGTACAATTAATACAATGTACTAACATAAATATATCAAAAACACTTAAAATCTATAATATAGAGAACAATGATGTACCTGTGCTTGAGATGCTTCTCCAATGGACTGAGGATGGCTCACCATTGATGTTGAAATTGTCTCTATTACCTATACAAAAAATGTTCAAAGATTAAATACAATTAATATAATGATAAGTATTGAAGGTTAAAAATAATTAATTTTACATATCAAACAAAAGTGTACCGGATCTTGAGATGCTTCTCCAGTGCAAGGAGGAGGGTTCGTCATTGACGAAATAGGTATGGAAATTTCCTATATGAAAAAATTATAAGATTATAATGTATCACAAGTTCACATGTACGCGTGCATATAATCATGAAATCAAGAAAATAAAGTAGAGATACATACCTCCATCCTCTCTTGATCCGTAGGCGAATCAGGTGCATTCAACAAATCCACAAAGCTCAATGGCCATTGTACATGTAAAATAGACAAAAAACACTAATCAATCTACAAACCCCAACTAATTTACTTGATTTCAACATTTTCAAACAACTGTACAACTAAAAATGTGTTGAATTACCTTCTTCCCACGTTTTGGCGTCTTCGAGGAATTCTTTTTCTTAGGACGAGCCCTAGACGTGGAGGGGGTACCCTAAAAACACAAAATTAACATGAGATATTAGTATAGATAATAAATTAAACATAATTTTAAAAATCTAAAATGAAATGACTTGCATATTCCATCAAAACAATACATAAAAAGAGTTGTACAAAATATGATACCGTATAGCCTTGTAGGCCAAAATCGATCGATGAGAGCGTGATGTCATCAATCTGGGACATTTCGTCCTTGGTCAACACCTGCAAACCAAAAATTGGACCAAGCATTAAAGATAGTTAGTATATCTTGTATTTTTTAAAATTCAAAGTGTACTATTCTATTTTAACATGTTACAAAATTTATACCTCAGGCATCGAAGTTGTAGCTATAGTAACTGGGGGAGGAGTATGGGATACTGCTGCTACATCCTAAAATGCATATTATTTGTCTCAAATTAAATCAATGTTTAAATGAAAATTCATTTATGTAATTACAAATTTAAAGTGACTGATGAATAAAATGCTATGAATTCAAATCAACACACTCGTGTCTGTGGCTCATGGGCAAACACCTTGTCCATCAACTCATCTGTCAGCACGAAATCATCAACCATGTGGGCCTGACATCTACAACCACAAATCATACACATATGAGATGAGGATCCATCTGCATCAGCTGCATCATCTATCCCCGAGCAACTGACACACATATGTTGGATGGTCTCTTTGTCGCCCTCTAATGGCTCATCATCCAATACAATAGGGTGTGCTAATGATGTCCCATGTTGGATGACAACACTAGTCAATGTTGTGGCCGCCTGAAGAGTCTGTAGCTCATCGACTCTTTCAGCTCTACTGGGACAGCCTGATGCACCTTGGGTTTGGATGCTAGGGGGCAACGACTCTCCGTGGGTAATCACCTATGGGCTCCAGGTCTATCTTGGGTAGAGCCACCACCTCTACCATGAAACTCTCTCATGTCAAAATAGTTTGGGCACACATTGAGCACAAACTCACAATATATTTTTCTCAAAAAATATAATGGCACCTCATAATTATTACAAGATGGATCATCAAAGACCATCCACCACCTCTGCCAAAAAAGATTCTTCATCTGCACATTGGTACACCAATGTATGAGAAACCTCTTTGCATTAAGAGGTAATGACTGACCAGTTTTGGGATCAACAAAAAGGGCACATATTTGTTGTTTAGTAATATTTTTAGTTTTTACTCCATTGTATGATAGCCCATTGGCATATAATTGACGACACCTATCCCTAAAGCTTCCACTAGCTAATGTTTCTAGGCTAGTGGTGATGGATTGATGATGGTCAAGTTTAGAAGTTTTCAATTTAACAACCAGTCTATTGATTTTAGACGTATTTTGTCCTAACCGATTAATTAATTTCTCATGTGATTCAGGTGTGCGGTCAAAAGGAGGAAATGGGGGTTGTTCTTGTGTATTTTTAGCAGGTGCATTTGGTTGTTCTTGTGGGTTTTCAGGAGGTGCATTTGGTTGTTTTTGTTTTGGATTAGAAGAATCTAGTTTTTGAAATAAAAAATGAAAAAACCTAATCAAAATTAATGAAATTAAATTCAAAATGTAAAACAAATTGCATAAACCGGAAAGAAAGACAAAAATAAAGAAAAACTAACCTTGATCCATAGCTTGGAGGACAAATCTAGCACCCCATTCGCAGTTTAGGAGAGGAAATGGGGAAAAAATGAAGTTAAAATGTGCTATTCATGGGTAAATGAAACTCACTTTTTTTTTTAAAACTTTTTTTACCAGGCACCGTGTACGTGGTTATATTTGGATTAATAGTGCGCACACGCTCATTTTTCGATAAGTAGCACGTACGCACTCATTTTCCTAATCATAGCACGTACGCGCTCATTTTCCTAATCATAGCACGTACGCACTCATTTTCATAAAAGTAGCACGTACGCGCTATCTTCTCTAGGCTTGGGAAGAACAAACCTAAGCGTGTACACGAGAATTTCAAATTTTAAAACAACGTATGCACTGCTTGTTTTTGCATGTTTTTTCTGGGTGGTGTCCACTTTTTTGACCACCATCTTTGTGCATATACCCTGGAATTTTGACTCTTATAATAAAACCTTGCAATTCCCAAGTGAAAATGAATCCCATCATTGTGCATTACTATATCAACAACCACTTATAATATTTATCCTGTCAAAGGATTTTGGAGCTTAGTGTGGTCTTCATTAGATCTAAACGAAATTTCTTTTCATATCTCAAAGGGGTTATTTGCAATCCACCACGAATTTCTTCAAATACCATAGTTACCTCTTGAACTTTGCCCATGCTCAAGTTTGAAAAAGAATTGGCAGTAGGTGCTACTATTGTTTCCCTAGTGGCACTTTTGTTGATTGCAAATGCTCTCTCAAACATCAAATGTATGTTCAAACTTTGCATAAGGGCTTCGATACACACACTCCCACATGCTTGCTAGCCTATGGGGTTCCTTATTGATAGATGCATTGAACTCATCGTTTAGAAGGACATGAGGAAGGTGGGTGATAGCTATGTGGGCACCCAATAGTGTTGCAAAAATGTCCACCATTTGAGTACTTGCACTCAATTCAAGAACCTACAACACCTATTTATCACCCATCCAATGTAACAATCATGCAATGTAACCCACTTTATTATAACCTTATGTTGATGAATTTATCTCACCCCGATTTATCAATCCAATGCCTTGTCCAATGCAACTAGCTATTCTTCTATTTTCATCATCAAGAGTTACAACGCCCTCAAAATATTTCATCAAGGAACCAACATATAGTTAAGGTTGTAGACCATATCTGAAATGAGATACCCTTTGAAGGCAACTGCCCTATTGTAAATTTCTTGTGGTTTTTTGCGCATTTCATATTCTACCATAGTTATTACATCGTCACTCCTATCTCATACATGATAGCGAATATTTCTCATATCTACAGATGACCTTACTCCAAACAAGTGAGGACTTGGGAATCATTGTCCAATGTGATGTTGAAATGGAAGGAACATATTAGCCAACCCCTGTCCCTGAACATGATAATTCCAATCATAGACACCTTTCTAAACATCTACTTGTTTTGATAATTCCATGACCTTATCAACACCCAAACATCTACTTGTTCTCATGACTCTTGTAGAAACTGCAACTCTTTCCTCAGTGCCCTTACTTGGTCCTCCTTGATTGTTACTTCCTCATTTTTAGTCTTCTAGATAATTTTTTAATATAATTCCTCTTTCGGCTCTACCACATATAGAGCCTTACACAATGTGTCAAAGTTATCATCAATCCGAACCTCTTCATATAACTATTCCAATGACAATTCACCCAATTATGGGACCATTAAAAAATATTATTACTACGCTCTTGAAGTCCTTCATTGTTATCTTGTGCAATTTTTCAACCAACTCAAGAACTTCAGTGGTGAGATACCCAACGAGAGGTTCATCTAATTCCATTGGTGATATTTCACATTAAATAGTAGCAACAACTATTTCCTCACTATATACTACTTGTCCTTTTAATTTCCTATATGCAGGATCATGATTTCAAATTTCTACTTACTCAATTCTCACCGTACATTTTATAGTCTCCTTTTTTACTTCAATATGACACTCTACTACATACAAGGCACCTAGTTTTCTACCCCAAGCAATTACTAAGGCCCCTTTTTTCACTTTCCACCTATTGGATTTAAAGCTGATTTCACATCCTCGAGAACCCAATTGACCAATAGAGATTATGTTTTGTTTGAGCTGGGGAACATATCTAACATCAAGTGCAACAACCAACTATTTTCATTTTTCAATTTTAATGAAATATCCCCTTTTCTAATAATATCATAAGATATATTGTTAGCAAAAAAAACCTTACCGATGTCACCATTTTGCAGATTTTTGAAATACCCCTTGCAAGGAGTGACATGAAATGATGCTCCTGAATCCAACACCCACACATTAGTTATAATTTATTCTTTGATTAAGATAAGAAAACCTACATATTATTGATACACCACATTGGCTTCCTCTTCTTTTGGATGATCTATTGTTTTCTTATAGTTCCAATTTTTTTTTTTGATATGGCCTTTCCTACCATAATACTAGCAACCACCATCTCTTCCTTTGGATTTTGACCTTCCTCATGATTTCTCATGATCTCTTGGACTCTTTCCTCTTTCTTTTGATCTACATTTATCATCTATAATTAAAGCATTATTTGATCTTGGAGTCACACATGTGCTCTTCCTTTGCATTTCTTCACTTAGAATTGTACCAACACCATTATCAAATTTTGAGGTTTTTGAGCAAGAAACAAAGTTACTAACTATCATAACAAAGCTATCCAACTTTTAAGAAAAGAGGATAAAATATATAGAGCCTGAACTTCTTCATTGAAATTTATTTTAATGGAAGCTAACTGACTAGTAATTGTATTAAAATTATTTAAATGTTTTGTAACAAAACTACCTTCAACCATTTTCATGTTAAATTATCAAAAATACCTTATTTGATGTTGAATATTTTTCATACAGCTTATCCAAAAGACTGATCAATTCAGCAACTATTATTTCTTTAGATATTTAAATGCCAAAAAAGGAGATAAGCACAATTGAATCACTCATAGTGCTTTCTTATCTAGAATATCCCAATCTTCATCTAACATGGATGCTAGTTTCTTGTCTTTACCTTGTAATGGTCACCACAAATATTTTTGGTACAATAAATTCTCCATTTACATTTTTCACAATGGATAATTTTGACCATTAAACATATTGACCTTTCCTTCTTCAGGCTCCCACTCAAACTTGAATCTGTCTTGTTGAACACAACTAGCTCTAATACCAATTATTAAAATAAGTAATAATAGATAAAAGAATTCAAAAAAGAAAAAGATTAAAAAATCATGAGCAAAACATAAAACACCAGATTTATAGTGGTTCACCAAATGGCTACATCCACTTTCAAGAAGGGAAATATGTTATTCAAACATTGTTTCTCAGATAAATTGGAGGCAATAACAATATGCCTTATAAAAAAATAACAATATCTAGAATGTGCTGGGCCAAAATTTTATTGGAGGGAAAATATGAGATAGTTGGGTTTCATATCCAATAATAAAGCTCACTGTTTTACCTTGGTTGAGGAATTCTGACATAAAAAATTATTATTGCTACATTCTTTGTACTAGTCATCAATTTTGTTGACATATGGTAGAATTTAATATGATTGAATTGAAATCAACGAAAATAAAGAAAAATGATATTTTTTATAATCATGTAAAAAATAAAATAAATATAGAGTATAGGTTTTTCTCAAAAATTTTAATTCTCAATGTTGATTGGTTCAACTAATTGAAAAATAAAATTAGATGAATGCAATGTTGTGGTTAGTTGAGTGAAGAAAACAAAATAGCATTTGGATATAAGGGATAAATATCTAGAGATAGAAAGTGGATAGAAATAAAGAGGGAGAGAGGAAGAGAGAGAGAATAAATAGAAAGACAAAGAGGTAGAGGGAAATATGAGGATATAGTGGAAGAGGGAGAGGGGGAGATAAAGAGAGATTATATAGATTGTGAGATAGAGTGATATAGAGATAGAGATGTAAGGATATATAGATAGGGGGAGAGATATAGAGAAGTATATATAAACAAATAGAGATGTAGAGAGGAAGAGAGAAAAAGGGGACGATAGAGAGAGAGATGGATAAAAATAGAGAGGAAGAGAAAGAGAGATAGAAATGGAGGGGAAGACAAATAGAGATATAGATATACGCGAAGAAAAAGGGAGAGACAAGGTAGGCGTGGTTGTCCATCTCTAACCGGTGTTAGACTTGTGTGAATATTGTTACATCATTGATATCAAACCAGTTATCTGGTTTGGACTAGACAACATCTGCAGTTTATTATTGTTAATCTTATTATCCAGTTTGGCTCAGATGTTTTATGTAGTCGGTATGTGCAATTTTTGTTATGAGAAGGTGTTGTGCCTTTTGGTATTATTGTGAGATGTGATACAACAAGATGGAGTTGATATAATGGAGTGAATTTTGAAAGATCCCCATCTCTGAAATTTTGAATTGTGCTTACATTAGTCCCGATAACAATTACACATCTCAGTACAAGTTATTTTGGTGTCTCGTGGTTTGCGAGTCTATATTTTGGATTTTTGGATATGTCATGTTTGAGTTTTGTGATAATGGGTCAGTATCTATGGGTTGAAATGATCATGTCCCATTCCAATAATTAAGTTATATGCATTGGTAAAAGAATTATGCAAAAGGGAGCATGTAAAGCACTTGTGGAGGTTGACTTAGTTGTCATGTTTGTGTTCAAGTCTTTATCAAGGGTAACCTGTTGTGCTAGGCCAACACATTATCCTAGTTTATGAGTCCTCCAACCTATATATATAGAGAAGTATGTGGTGTGTGTTGGAGTATGTTGGTGTGTACGTGTAAAATGCTTTGAGTATGTGTGTGCGTGAGTAAGTAGTAGTGGTGTAAAGTATAAAGTTGCAGACAACGAAGGCAGTTGTTGCATAGTCAAAGTGAAGATTGTATTTTAGTATTGTAGTAGTCCTTTACAAGAATTGTTGCAAGTACTTTAGGAAAGTAGTACAAAGATCTTTCACATGATCTTCTGTAAGGTTTGTGTATTGTGATCTAAGATTAATCTTGGAATTGATCGCATGCATTTGAAGATGCAATCCTTTTCAGTTTATTGTTACTTGTTGTAGTGAGCATTTTGATAGTAAGCCAATTTTGTATTTTTGCAGTAAGCATTCTAGCAGTGAGCCATTCTTGTAATCTGGTAGTGAGGTACCAGGTAGTGAGCCACCCCTTTTGTAAAACATCATATAACTAGTTATATTCTCTTGAGAGTTAACACTCTTTGTGGTTTTTCCCATTTGGGTTTTCCACGTATAAATTATAATGTTTCTTTTGTGGTTGTGTTTTTATGATTATTCTACATTTGATGTCTTATGTATGTTGAGTATAATTGATGAGTTTGATATTTTAGGAAAAGGTTTAAGTTTAGAGAAAGTTTTAGAATTTGTGGGAATACTAATTCACCCCCCCCTCTTAGTATTATGGCTCCTTCAACCAATTCAACAGTTGGTATCAGAGCTTTGGTCCATTGTCTAAAGCGTAATTGCTTGAGGGAGACCTATGTTGGTTGAATCAAGGCACCTATGTGCATGTGCAAAGAATTTCAGTTGAATGAAGACTTGAAGATAGCTCTTGAAGATTTCGAAAGCGTTGAATTAGAGAATGAGGAATTGAAAGAGAATGTGATGGTAGAAAATGAATGTGTACAAAAGTTGAGAGAGCAAATCTAAAAATTCAAAATAAGACATAAGAAGGTTAGCAATCAACTAAAGTAGGTGAATGAGACTGTTAAAGATCTAATGCAGAAGATTGAGGAGGAGGATAAGTTAGAGGAGACCCTAAAAGAAACAATCAAGCTAAAGTCTGAGGAATGTGAGAAGATAAAGAAAGAAGTGAAGAAGTTGAAGACATAGAATAAGGTTCTTGATAGTAGAAAACTTTTGGAAGACCTGATCGACATGCATAAAGCTCATTTGAGAAAGACCAAACTTTTTTTCAACATGGTGAGTGTTTGGATCAGAAGGATAAGGATAAAAGAAAAGAGGTCAAAGTCGAGAAGAAATTAGAAGATGTAGGAATGACCTGGAATTAAATTACTAGTGAAAGAAGGCCACCAGTTGTTCAACCTAATGCGCAAAGGTACCCATATTTTAATGGCTATTGTTTTCAATACAATAAATTTAGATATAAGGCTGCAAACTATAGAAGTATTCAGTGTTATAGTTGCAAGAGATTTGGTCATAAAGAAAATTATTGTATAAACCATGTTGTGATTCAGAATCATAATTTGGTTGAAGCAAACAAGATGAATTATAACTTTCATGGATATTATTATACTTGCAATGGCTATGGTCACAAAGCTAATCAATGTAGATATAGATCTCATCAAGTAAACATTGTAAGGGAGGTTATCAATTGTTTGAAGTGTAAGCAGTCTGGACATTATGCTAATAATGTGGAAATGGAAATGTAAACAAATATACAGCGAAGAATGTGATGAATAATGATGAATCAAAGAAGAAGGAAAATTTGGTTTGGATAAAGAAGTAAACAAAGGAAGAGAGCTTGACATACTAGAATCTAGTGTAGGCACCTCTTCCTCTGGTAATTGAGTATAATGCTTTGGGTTAGGGGGAGTTCTCTTTTGAAGGAAAAATATTTTATCCTTCTCTATCTGAGTGGATCACATCATTGACCTATAATGCCTATGTTTAGAAGCTATTTGACAATCGAAGGTATTTTGCTGACATCATCGATGAGATAGTTCTTGGGGGTGAAACCCTAAAAGGAGATTTTTGGGAAGATAAGTATTGACTTTTTTCATTCTTTCATCATTGTCAATAATTTATGTTTGAGAATATTTCAAAAAGTAGAAGAATAGAAGAGAAAGAAGAGCACGCAATTATGGAAGGAAAATTGATTGTTGGAGAATCTAGTAGCACAAAATTTTAGGTTTTGGAAAAGGTATTCTTGAATGAATTCAACCCAAAGAAAATCAGAAATGTTGAAGCTGGTTTGAGTAATGTTGAGTTGCAAAAAGCTAAGAAATTAAAGTGCAAAGGTCTAAATCTATGGATTGAATTCCCTTGGTTCAATGATGTAGAGGTTATCAAGATGATCCTTATTTGTGTATTGGATGAAAGCATCGTGTTGGACAAACCCTTTCCAATGACAAAGGAGGTTATCTCAGAGATCACCAATTTATGCAACAATGGAGATGTTTCAGCTAAGAAGTTAATTAAGAACTAAGAAGTGGGAACCCTAACCGACATAAAGGGTGATCACCAAGCATTGATAATTGAAAAGATCATTAGCCTTGTGGTGAGGTATGTTGCTTATGACATTTATTATAAGATATATTTCAAAAATAGGGAAGGTGTGATATTGGTAATTATAGTGTATATGACACATATGCTTGTAATGGAAAACAAATCATTCGACTTGTGTGAACTACTGAGAGAATTATTGTTGAAAAATATCAAGATGTCAAAAGTGTATGATTATCCTTTCCAGTTTGGTTCATTTCTTACATGTTTGATCATGTATCATCTGGGATCCCTTCTGGAAAAAGACAATGTTATATGGGACTTTGGCGTCCTGATTGCAAGGCAGATATTCAAAAATTTGAACAGTCTAGATAGTAAAGAAGAAGCTTATAATGAATATTTCAAATCCTCTCTAGACATGTGGTGTGTTGGCCCAGTATTCCTTGTTTCCATTTTTGGAGGTTCTTCCTCTGGAAAGAAGATAAAAAGATAGTTTGTCTCTATGAGTGTTTTGGAGCTAAAGAAAAGCAAGAAGGATTCACATGAGAGATATTTTTATAATTGAGGATCCAGAGTCTCCTGTAGCTGAAGGAGAGATGGTTGTAGAAGCTAAAGAATTAGATGATAAATCAAACTTATTGGAGTTGGTTGGTACCTTTGATGGAATAAAAAAAATTAGCAAGATGTGGCTAACCTCGATTGAGTCAGATAGAATTGAAGATATTTTGTTGAATCACTTGATCTGGAACAACATGAACATTGAGGATATAAATAATTTTCTTCTAGAATTTCTAAATGAAATTCTTAAGGAAAAGTTATCTGAGCAATTTTTTGAGGCTAGAGTATTTGAGGAAAAAGGAATTGATGTGCAAAATCTATTGAATGAATGTGTTGATGCACAAAAAGCTCTATCATTGTGTATTGATGAATTAAGAAACTATATTTGTAGTGCTAGTAGAGTCTATAGGTACTATATCTCTTGGCCAATAGTTGTAGTGAAGTACAAAGACAAAATTGATGCTATTGAAGATGAGTTGAGTTCTTTATGAGTAAAAGCACAAAACTGTGTCACGTTTCAGACTAACTTATCAACACAAGTGAATTTAAGTAATTCTAACTAAAAATTAATTTTAGTCAAACATATGGTCTATATAGATTCATTATAGCTAAGTTATATATGGGCCACAACTTTTCCAATTGGAAGTGTCTACTAAATGTATATTTTATACTACTTTTGGTCAAATTACAAAAACAAAAAAAACTCAATGTTTCAACAACTCCTACTCTTATAAATAATGTTTTTTTCAAAATGTAAAAATACCCTTGTATAGATTTGGAAGTGAATTTTCTAGAAAATATATCTTTTAATATTTTAATTAGTTTTTATGTTTTATATTTTATTTTTATTAAAAGTATGTCATCAACACTAAAACATAAGGTTGATTATCTTGTCAAGGAAAAATACTAAAATTTATTAAAACAAATTGAAAAAAATATGATGTAGTAGAGAAAAGAATCTATGTCAAGATGATATAATTCTTTTATGATTTGGATAAATAATTAAGAAAAAAGGTGGTGGGAATTGGAAACAATTATATTTCAGCACATGCAACTTTTCAAATTTAATGAAAAATATATATTTATAAAAAATAGTAAACAATATATCCATGCACTAAAGTTTCAAGTTATCAATATACAAAAAAAATTCAAGAAAAAAATGTAAATTTTACTAAATAAAGTGTGGTGGCTTGTATAACTTCAATTTCAGCATTTTTTTCAACAACTAAATTATAGTGTTTACTTTATAAAAAAATATATTCAAATAATTTTTAAAATTTTTGTTAAAATTACAAACTTAAAATAGACATAAGAATATAAATTTGATTAGTTTACATCATTTCAAAATTCAAAACATATATTTCACTTTCTATTGATTTAATTTTAAAAGTTGAATTAGCATTGGACATTTCCTTTATAAAAGTGGGATCAAATATTTTGATTTTTTGGAAGGTAAGGATGGTGAACAAAGGAAAAGAATAAACTCTCTTCAAGAAGAACTCTTATTCTTGTAGAGGCAGAGATAAGACTTTGTAAACATGTTTTGGAATGTAAAAGAGATTGTTGAGGCAAAGTTGGATTATTTTTCAGCATTTCTTGGTAGTGTTGTTGAATATGAGTAGAACCCATCTGCTTCGAATAGTTTCTCCGATGTTGTTGATTTGTTGGTGAAATGTAGAATCCTTTCAATTAGCATTAAACTGGCCATAATTCTTGGGAAGTTCTTCTTCCAGAACGAAAGGAGAAATACAAGATTATCTTTCCCAAGAAGAGAAACTGAAGGTTCTATCTAGGTTGGTATTCTATTTTTGACATTGTGTATATACTCTATTTTTATTTCTTTTCTTTTTTCATCGAAGACATCCTTTGTCCTTGATTTCAAAAGGGGGAGAAAGGAATATGGATTTTGGATATGAGAGATGTATGAGTTAGGGTGAGTTGAGTTATATGAAGATGTGTTTTGGATATATTTTTTCATCAATGAAAAAGTGGGAGATTGTTAGACTTGTGTGAATATATATGTCATTGATGTCAAACTAGTTATCCATTTTGGACTAGAAAACATTTGTAGTTCATTGTTGTCAATCGTGTTATCCAGTTTGGCTTGAATGTTGTATGCAGTCGATATGTGTGGTTTTTGTTATGAGCGGGTGTTGTGCCTTCTGGTATTGCAGTGAGATGTGATGCAATAAGATGGAGTTGATATAATGGACCGACTTTGGGAAGATCCCTATCTTCAAAATTATGAATTGCGCATACATTAGTCCTAGTAATAGTTACACATCCCAATATCAGCTATTTTGGTGCCTTATGGTTTTGTATCCTTGGTACATGTGGAGTCTGTATTTTGAAGTTTTGGAGATGCCATGTTTGAGTTTTGTGATAATGGGTCAGTATCTATGGGTCTAGATGACACTGTCCGATTCCAATAATTAAGGTTATGCATTGATAAAAGAAGTATGCAAAAGGAAGCATGTAAATATCTTGCAAATGCTAACTTAGTTGTCATGTTTGTATTCAAGGCTTTATTGAGTAACATGTTGTTCTAGGTCAACACATTATCCTGGTGTACGAGTCCCCTAACATATATATAGAGAAGCATGTGGTGTGTGTGGAGTATGTCTTTGCATGAGTAGGTAGCAGGAGTGTGAAGTATAAAGTTGCGAACAACGAATGCAGTTGGTGCAAATTGTATTGTAGTATTGTAGTAGTACTTTATCAGAGTTTCTACAAGTACTTGAGGAAAGTAGTACATAGATATTTCACTAGATCTTTTGTAATGTTTGTGTATTATGATTTGAGCTTAATCTTGGAATTGATCTCATGCATTTATAGATACAATCCTTTTCATTTCATTCTTACTTGTTGCAGTGAGCATTCCAGTAGCAAGACGATTTTGTATTTTGCAGTGAGCATTCTGCCAGTGAGTTGTTCTTGTAATCTGATAGTGAGGCATCGGGCAATGAGCCACCCCTTTTGTAAAACATCATATAACTAGTTATATTCTCTTGAGAGTTAACACTCTCCATGGTTTTTTCCATTTGGGGTTTCCATGTATAAATTTTGATGTTTCTCTTGTGGGTGTGTTTTTATGATTATTCTACATTTGTTGTCTTATGTGTGTTAAATATAATTAATGAGTTTGATATTTTAGCAAAAGGTTTAAGTTTAGAGAAGGTTTTAGAATCTGTGGGAATACAGATTCAATCCCCCTCTTAGTATTCTAGTTCCTTCGACCAATTCAACAATCGAGTCTTGATAAAATGAGGTGGCCTCTAGTTTGGTTGGATATGGATAGCTAGATTTCAAGGCGAGTTTCATTTGTCTGGTAGAAAAGAAGTTATTAGTCGGTAAAGTCCAGAATATAGCCCACATAGGGTGAAGGATGGATGGAATGGACAACCAAATCGAGTTATTTAGGCCACCCTAAACTCAATGATGACCTAATTATCCATTCCACTATTAAATGCTTATGGTCCACCCTACCACAGATTGAGTGTTCCTTGCTTGCATCCCCGGTTCTTGGCAATCTTGCATCAACCAAAAACATTTCTTTTCAATTTGTTTTCTATTTTGTAGTGTTATTATTTCTTCTTGCATTTTCTTGAATTTTCTAATCGGATCTTGTGGAGATGGATATTTCTTGTGAACATGATTATCTTCCTTATTATTGAATTGCGGGATGTTGGATCTTTTTCCAATAAGTTATTGCTTCCAGTTTTCGAGAAAGTTTTATGGCTAGAACACCGAAACTATTTGGACCTATTTGCTATTGGTGAATCTTATGGATCCTTTCAATAACTTGCGAAGCTTCAGTTTGTTGATTACAATGTTCCTTGGCATGTGGCCAACCTTCCCTCTGATCCGCACTTCTTCCCTTGTATTTTCCTTAGGATTCTCTTTGGCAGAGACTGACCTGGTGTTTTACATGTTTGATCTTGTTCTTCAACATTTGATCCCACTTGGGCTAACACGGATCCCTCTAAACCATATAAATAAATGTAATTAGGTATCATAATTCATTAGAGAGAAGATAAAGAGGTATAATAAGATTTAGAGGTCTGGAGTTGACTAATTCTATTACTGAGCATGTATGTAGAAAGCTAGTGAGTCGAATCTTGTAATCTGGATGTTACCAGTTATTTGTAATTAGTTTTCATGATCTAATTCTTTCAATTTTGCTTTGCCTCCATCATCTTGCCTTGCTTTCATTGTGTTTACTCTTTCTGCATGGTCCAGATAGATTTCATTGAGGTCCCCCCCAAGCATGACTGCACCAAGTGGTATCAGAGAAAGATTTTATTCTGGAGATTGCATTGTCTTAAATATTTTGTTGTGGGGTGGTGGATTGTGGATTTGACATGCAGTTACAAAGGATTGGCATGAAGATGGTACAAAGAAGAAATAGGAATGGTGGAGCCCATAGGAATGCAGACCCTACTGTGATGGAAATGTTGAGAGGAATTACAACTCAATTAGAAGACATTGAAACAACCCAGAGAAGAGGTAGGCATATTGAAGATGTAAGTGAAGATGATGAAGAAGAAAAAGCACTGACATAACAAGTAGCAAACCCACCAACGATTGATCCAGATGAAGAGAGGTTCTTGAGGGTTTTAGGATGAACACCAAACCTTATTTTACCCCACCAGAGTATGATGGTAAGTTGGATTCAGATTAATTGATGGATTGGATGTCAGAGATGGAGAAGTATTTTGATTTTGAGAACACCGTGGAAGAGAGGAAGGTGAAATATGCCTATACCCAGTTGACAAGTCATGCATCTCTTTGGTGGGAACAATTGTAGGCTGATAGATAGAGAAGAGGAAATAAAAGATCAAATCATGGGAGGAGATGGTTGCCAAGTTAAAATCAAAGTTTGTGCCAGCTGATTACCAAGTAAATCTATTTTGGAAGTTGCAGAACCTGAAGCAGAAAGAGTTTAGTGTGAAGGAGTACACCGAAGCATTCTACAAGTTGAATATTAGATCCGAACATGTCGATGATGAGATTGAACAAATTTCAAGATATTTGAATGGATTGTGGATGTCTATACAAGATGAACTTAGTTTGATCAAGTTGCAGAGTGTTGAAGAAGCTTACCAATTTATGCCTTGAAAGCAGAAGATAAGTTGAAAAAAATACATGAGCAGAGATAGAGAGGTAGAGGTGGAAGGTTTTCCAGAGGAAAATCTCAAGGAGGACAAGGGAATTCTGGAGGAAGAGGAACCTACATAGATAAGAAAAAAGACAAGGAAGTAATAAAATATGGTGGTTCATATTAGAAGGATGGCAAGAATTTCTACCGAAGAAGAGAACCTGATGGTTACCAGAATGAAGGTTTTGGAAAAGATGATAGAAGACAAGACAAGAGAGTTCTTAGAGGAACTTTCTCTAAGTGTGGAGGAGAAGGACATCACACTTTTGAATGTAAGAAGATAGAGAATATTGGAAGAATAAATACTCTTTGTATTAGCTAACAAACCAGAAGATGGAGAATTGTTGATGATGAGGAGATATTTGTGTCATACCAGAGGTGAAGAAGAGCTCTTGCAGAGAAGAAATTTGTTCAAGACTAGGTGTAAGGTATCTAGTAAGTGTTGCAAAGTAGTTATTGATAGTGGTAGTTCGAATAATCTTATTTCAGAAGAAATGGTGAATAAATTGAAGTTGTAAATATTGAAACACCCTAAGCCTTATTAGATAGCATGGATTCAGTATGATCATAAGTTGTTAGTGAGTGAGCAATGCTTGGTAAAATTGAAAATTGGAAATTATCATGATGAAGTTTTGTGTGATATTATGCCTATGGATATTTATCACCTTTTGTTGGGTTGACCTTGGTAGTTTGATAGACAAGCAATACATGATGGGAGAAAGAACATATACACTATTGTAGCAAATGGGATGAAACAAACCTTGTTACCCTTGGAGGAGCCCTTGAAGAGTGAAGTCTATATGAATGCTAGAATATGTTTGGTGGATTGAAGGAAATTCCTAGATGGAATGAGACATGAGAATGTGTGCTTTTCCTTAGTTCCTAAGAAGACTGAGAACTCAGAGCATGAAGAACAACAAGGGGAAACAAAAGAGTTTATGATAGAGTATGAAGACATAATTTCGGATGATGTGCCTAATGCATTACCACCTATAAGGAGTATTAGTCATTGCATAAACCTAATTCTTGGAGCTCGTTTACCTAAAAAGCTACACACCTGATGACACCAACAAAGTATGAGGAGCTGAACAGACAAGTGCTGGAATTGTTGAAGAAAGCTTTGATCAGAGAAAGTTTATATCCCTGTGCAATACCAGCTGTGTTAGCACCTAAGAAGAATGGACTAGAATGGAGGATGCATAGTGATTTCAGAGCAATAAACAAGATCATAGTAAAGTACTAGTTTCCCTTGCCTAGGATGGAGGGCATAATAGATTTCTTAAGTGGAGCCAAACACTACACAAAGATAGACTTGAAGAGTCGATATCATCATATTAGAATCAGAAAAGGAGATGAGTGGAAAATAACATTCAAGAAAAATGAAGGATTTTATGAATGGTTGGTGATGGATTTCGGATTAACTAATGCACCAAGTACTTTCATGAGGTTGATGAATGAGGTATTGAAGAAATTATTGGGTAAGTTTGTTATAGTATACTTGGATGACATTCTTATTTTTAGTAAGACAAAAGAGGAGCATCTGTTCCATTTAAGACAAGTTTTACAGTGGTTGAGAGAGGAGAAGTTGTTGATAAATATTAAGAAGTACAGTTTCATGAAAGAAGAATTAGTCTATTTGGATTTTGTGATATCTGTGGATGGATTGAAGATGGACCCTAAGAAGGTAAGAGCAATTATTGAATGGCTTACACTGGAAAGCATTGGAGAGGTAAGATCATTTCATGCATTGGCTAGTTTCTACTAGAAGTTTATTAGAAATTTTAGTTCAGTTTGTAGCCCTATGACCGAGACAATGAGAGGGGATAGGAAGGAATTCAAGTGGACCACTAGAGCAAATAAGAGATTTGAATTCTTGAAGCAGAAGGTGACTGAACAACCCGTGTTAGCTTTACTGGATTTCAACAAAGTATTTCAAGTGGACTATGATGCAAGGGTATGTGCACAAAGATGGTGGTCAAAAAAGTAGACACCACCCAAAAAAAACATGGAAAAACAAGCAACGTGTACGTGGTTCTAAAATTTCAAATGCCTGCATACACACTTAGGTTTTTTCTTCTTGAGCCTAGAGAAGGTAGCACATATGCTGCTTTTAGGAAAATGAGCGTGTATGCATTATACCTAGGAAAATGAGCGCGTACATGCTATTCATAGTAAAATGAGTGCATACGCGCTAATAATCCAAATATAACTATGTACACAGTGCCTATTAATTTTTTTTTAAAAAAAAAATTGGGTCTCATTTACCCGTGAATAGCATGTTTTTACTTTGTTTTTTTTTTCATTTCCTCTCCTAAACCATGAACAGGGTGCTAGATTTGTCCTCGAGGCTATGGATCAAGGTTTTTTTTTGTTTATTTTTGTCTTTCTTTCCCGTTTGTTCAATTTGTTTTACATTTTGAATTTAATTTCTTTAATTTTGATTATGTTTTTTAATTTTTTGTTTCACAAACCAAATTCTTCTAATCCACAACAAGAACAACCAAATGTACCTCCTAAAAACCCACAAGAACAACCCCCAATTCCTCCTTTTGACTGCACACCCGAAACACAGGAGCAATTAATTAATCAGTTAGGACAAAATACGTCTAAAATCAATAGATTGATTGTTAAATTGAAAACTTTTGAACTTGAGCATCATCAATCCCTCACCACGAGCCTAGAAATATTAGCTAGTTGTGCCATAGTTGTTTCCACACAAATTACCAAATGTGGAAGCTTTAGGGATAGGTGTCATCAATTCTATGCTGATGGGCTATCATACAGAGTAAAAACCAAAAATATTACTAAACAACAAATATGTGCCCTTTTCATTGATCCCAAAACTAGTCAGTCTTTACCTCTTAATGCAAAGAGGTTTCCCATACATTGGTGTACCAATGTGCAGATGAAGAATCTTTTTTGGTAGAGGTGGTAGATGGTCTTTGATGATCCACCTTGTAATAATTATGAGGTGCCATTATATTTTTTGAGAAAAGTATATTGTGAGTTTGTGCTCAATGTGCACCCAAACTATTTTGACATGAGAGAGTTCCATGGTAGAGGTTGTGGCTCTGCCCAAGATAGACCTGGATCCCATAGGCAATTACCCGTGGAGAGTCGCCGCCCCCTAGCACCCAAACCCAAGGTGCATTAGGCTGTCCCAGTAGAGCTGAAAGAGTCAATGGAGCTACAAACTCTTCAGTCAGCCACATCATTGACTGGTGCCATCATCCAGCACAAGACGTCATTAGCACACCCTATTGTATTGGATGATGAGCCATTAGGTGGTGACAAAGAGCCCATCCAGCATATGTGTGTCAGTTTCTCAGGGATAGATGATGCAGCTGGTGCAGATGGATCCTCATCTCATCTGTGCATGATTTGCGGGAGTAGATGTCATGCTCGCATGACTAAGGATTTCAGGCTAATAGATGAGTTGATGGATATGGTGTTTGCCCATTAGTGACAGACACAAGTGTGTGGATTTGAGTTCATAACATTTTATTTATCAGTCACTTTAAATTTTTAATTACATAAATGAATTTTATTTATACATCAATTTAAATTGAAACAAATAATATGCATTTCAGGATGCAGCAGCAATATCCCATACTCCTCCCATAGTTACTATAGCTGCAACTTCGATGCCTGAGGTATAAATTTTGTAACATGTTAAAATAGAATAGTACACTTTGAATTAAAAAAAATACAAGATATACTAACTATCTTTAATGCTTGGTCCAATTTTTGGTTTTTAGGTGTTGACAGGGGATGAAATGTCTTAGATTGATGACATCATGCCCTCAGCGATCGATTTTGGCCTACAAGGCTATACGGTATCATATTTTGTACAACCATTTTTATGTATTGTTTTGATGGAATATGCAAGTCATTTCATTTTCAATTTTTAAAATTATGTTTGATTTATTATCTGTACTAATATCTCATGTTAATTTTGTTCTTTAAGGGTACCCCCTCTATGTCTAGGGCTCATCCTAAGAAAAAGAATTCCTCGAAGATGCCAAAACGTGGGAAGAAGGTAATTGAACACATTTTTAGTTGTGCAATTGTTTGAAAATGTTGAAATCAAGTATTTGTTGGGGTTTGTAGATTGATTAGTATTTTTTATCTAATTTACATGTACAATGGCCATTGAGCTATGTGGATTTGTTAAATGCACCTTATTCGCCCGTGGATCAAGAAAGGGCAAAGGTATGTATCTCTACTTTATTTTCTTGATTTCATTTTGAGGTTGTAGTGTATAATTTTCAGCGAAATCAATGATAGAGACAATGGTGCCAAGAGGAAATGTGTCCTTACATAACTTGAATTGCTCATCTAACCATCGAGCTCTATGTGTATGCATTATGTAGTCATAAAATAGTTTCTCTTGAAACATTTTTATAAATTTAGCTACACATATATCATTTTTCACTAGCTCACATCTCTTCAAAACTCTTCCATCTTTAACTCCATATGTGACTGTCTTGTATTTTCTGAAAGAAACTAGTTTCGTACCAATTTCATGTGTGATCTCCAAATGTACGCATCTTGGTAAACGTTGCAAACCACCACATATAGCAAAAGAACCTTCCAAACAAGGCATCTTATAATAAATGCAACCATCATGTCTATTACATAGCACACTTGAAATAAATTCTTTTACCGACTTCGGAGGTGCTTGTATATTACATTCTTGCAAAACATCGCTAGTGTGCAAAGTAGAATAAATATGACAAAAAATATCATAATGCATGGAAAAATCAATATGCATCCTACAACAACACGTGGTGCGTACATTATTAATCTTAATATAAAAAATGTTTTGCCATTTCAAAAAATCTTTGAGAAATTCTTATTTGAGAAAACTTTTGAAGGAATATTTCATAAAATTTAGTTTGAGTCATATCCAAATAGTGTTTGGCATGTGGCTCACGATTTGTAGACCCAATTTGCCTTCTAACAACATCTCTTTGGTTGGGCGAAACTCTTGTGTTGTCATGCCAAAAATTTTCAATTAATGTTCTTAGTGCATCAACAACAACCTTGTATTTGCGTGGTAGTCTACTTGAGAATGCCCAAAGAGAATTATTGTTAGGTTCCTCTATTTTTTCCCGCCTCTTTAATGCTTTACTTAATGTTTAATGACTTACTTGTTTTGCTTATCAAATGATTTTTTTAATTTTCTTGCTCATTATGGTTGATGTAATGACACGTTGAGTAGCTTTAAAATCTTTAGTACGTGATTTTTGAACCAATAGCTTGATATGCATCAAATAGATTTCTCACAATACTTCTTTCATTGCTACTTTCAGATGATTTGAGGCCTAGAATTTTCATTGTCTCTCTAAAATTCAAATTTTTTATCATTTGAACAATTAATTGACATCTTGCGGTTTGATTTAAGTTTTCAAAATAGTTTTGCCATATTCTTTTAACCATTCTCCTACAAGTTCATTCATTCATTTTATTGGGCATTGGCTTCAATATATTCTCATCAATGTCAATTAGATACTTTGGTTTCCTATGAATGATTCTAGAAGGTGTTAACATCGGTGCATTATGTACATTCAATTCATCAAATAGAGAAGGTGTATGTTCATCATTTAATTGATTATTCAATGCAGTATCTTCTTCAATTGCATTAGGTTCATATGGTAAATCAAATGTCTCTTCTTCAAATGCATTAGGTGCATTATGTTCATTTGGTAAATTGAATTGAGATGTTGATGATGACATACCTTCTTCTCCCATTGTTCTTATGTCATGCAATTTCTCCATACATTGTCTTTGTCTTTCCTTTTGAGCCTCTCATTGTTCCATCTTTCCTCGCTTGTTCTTTGCCATGGTTGATATCGGTTGTCATAAATAGAATCATATTACATATATATGTAAACAAAAGTTCATAAACAAACAAATAACCATAAATATGCATCGTATCACTTTTTTTTGAAATCAAACTATTAAAAAATCACAATACTATTGACAAAACTAATATGAACAACAATTCAATCATTTGAAATCATGCAAAAACAAAAAATTCAATTACTTCTATGTATAAAACAGTGATAGAAGTGCAGACACAGTTCTAGTGGGGCCTTCAACGACCTCAAAAACTTCTTTTGAGGCCGTTGAGGCTCTTGGTCAACTAAAACTATGTTTATGTACCGCATATGCGCTGTTAGTCCATAAAATGTTGGCAAGCCCAACAATATTCTTTTTTCCCATTTTGTACTAATAAGTAGCGTGTATGCACTCCTAAGCCTAAAAAATGTTATCACAAGGTAGCGAATAATGGGCTTAGTACCCCATACATGCTTACAAGTAATAAGTATTGCGTATGCACTCCTATGCCTTAAAAAGTTATGGAAGGGTAGTGAACTAATAGTTTTAGTACCTCGTATGCGCTATTGGTAGTAGAAAAAATGTGAATGAAAAGGGAGGGAGGGAGAGAGAGAGAGGGAGAGGGGGGAGAGTAGGGCGAGGGAGGGAGGAGGGGGGTGGAAGTGAAGGAGGGAGGGAGAGAGGGAGAAAAGAGGGGGGAGGGTGGGAGAGAAGAAGGGTAATGGAGGAAGGGAGAGGGAGGGAGGGGGAGGGGGAGGAAGAGAGAGAGAGAGGGAAGGAGGGAGAGGGAGAGAGAGAGGGGGGAGAGGAAGAGGAAAAGAGAGAGAGGGAAGGAGAGAGAGGAAGAGAGAGGGAGAGAGAGAGAGAGGGGGGAGGGAAGGTAGAGAGAGGGAGAGAGGTAGAGGGAGGGAGAGAGGGAGAGAAGAGGGGGGAGGGTGGGAGAGAAGAAGAGGTATGGAGGAAGGGAGAGGGAGAGTAGGGTGGAGGGAGAGAGGAGGGAAGGAGAGAGAGGGAGAGAGAGGGAGAGAGGGGGGAGGAAAGGTAGAGAGAGGGAGAGAGTTAGAGGGAGGGAGAGAGGGATAGAAGAGGGGGGAGGGTGGGAGAGAAGAAGGGGTATGGAGGAAGGGAGAGGGAGATTAGGGGGAGGGAGGGAGAGGAGAGGGGGGGAGGGAGGGGGAAGGGGAGGAAGAGAGAGAGAGAGAGAGAGAGAGAGAGAGAGAGGAGAGAGAGAGAGAGAGAGAGAGAGAGAGAGAATGAGGGAATGAGGGAGAGGGGGAGAGAGAGAGGGGGGGGAGGAGAGAGAAAGAGAGAGAGGGAAGGAGGGAAGATGGAGGAGAGGGAGAGAGAGAGAGGGAGAGGGAGGAGAGAGAGGGGAGGGGAGGGAAGGTAGAGAGAGGGAGAGAAGGGAGAGGGTGGAGAGAAGAAGGGGGTATGGAGGAAGGGAGAGGGAGTAGGGTGGAGGGAGAGAGGAGGAAAGGAGGAGAGGAGAGAGGGAGAGAGAGAGGGGTGAGGGAGGGGAGGGGGAGGGGGTGAGGGGGAGGGAGGGGGGAGTGGAGGAAGAGAGAGAGGGGGGGAGGGAGAGGAGGAGAGAGATGGAGGGAAGGAGGGGAGGGAGAAAGAGAGGGGGAGGGAGAGGAAGAGAGAGAGAGG
>NC_081411.1:599884199-600021699 GCF_030272615.1 Cryptomeria japonica
CCCCTGAAATCACCAAAGAATCCTCCTAGAAAATAGGAAACCCTAATTTCTACCCCCGACTAGCCTACGAGCCTCCGAACTAGGCTAACGGCCAACAGAACTAATCACTGCAGAGAAGGGGACATTACATTTCTTCATAATCTATTCCTTCCCTTTGTGAGAACCCTCTAGCTACAAATCTAGCCTTGTGTTTTTCAATACTACCGTCTGCAGCATGTTTGATCTTAAAAATCCATTTAGATGAAACAACAGATTTCTTAGTTGGCTTAGGAACAATCTCCCAAACATCATTTTTCATAATGGACTGATACTCTTCAGACATGGCATCCTTCCATACTTGATGTTCAAGTGCCTCTGATACATTGTTTGGTTCGGCTTTAGAGAGATCATTCATAAGGGCAACATAGCTAGTGAATTTATTAGGCCTTTTGCTTTCCCTGAAGGTCCCTGAAGGAGCAACAAATTTTTGAGCTTCTACTACAATCTTGGTGGCCCATAGTGGTCTTTTCTTGAGGTTTTCTCTAGCTGGACATTGAGTTTCACTTATAGTTTCCTCAGGATTCTCCCTTTGAAGCTCAGGAGTAGGATCTTTATCTATGCTAGGGGTAGGGATATAGATTTCAGGGTCTAGAGAGCTTTGGGCTCTTTTGAAGGCTAAGTCTTCTTCAAAGATCACATCCCTACTTAGTTCAATATTCTTTTGAACAAGTATATGGATCCTGTAGGCTTTGGAGGTTTCACTATATCCTACAAGGATTCCCCTTTTTCCAGAAGGCTCTAGTTTTAATCTTTTCTCCCTAGGTACATGAATATAGACAGGGCATCCAAATATCCTAAGGTGGCTAATATCAGGTTTTGATTTAGTAAAGACTTCCTAAGGGGTCTGGACATCTGTTTTGGATATATGCAACAGTGCTAGTTGCTTCTGCCCAAAGATTGACATTTAGATTCTGATCAAGAATCATAGCTTTGACAACTTCAATGATTGTCCTATTTTTCCTCTCAGCTACCCCATTTTGTTGAGGGTTATAAGGTATTGTTAACTCCCTCTTAATCCTTGAATTTTTACAAAACTCTTTAAATAATTCTGATGTGTATTCCCCCCCATTATCAGTCTTAGGGTTTTAATTTTATTTCCTGAGTAGTTCTTTGTTAGTGATTTGAATTCTTTAAACCTATTAAGGATCTCTTTTGATTCTTTACATTTCAGAAAGTAGATCCAAGTTTTTCTAGAGTAGTCATCAACAAATATTACATAATACAAAAAAACCCCCAATGAAGGTACGGACATGGGTCCACATACATTAGAATGAACTAACTCTAAAATTTTACTTGTTTTCCTAGTACTATTCTGAAAAGCACCTTTTGTATTTTTACCTAGGGCACATCCTTTGCATGCCCATGAATGATATTGCTTTAACTTGGGTAGACTTGTGACAAGGTCTCCCATTGATGATAAAGTTCTAAAATTTAGGTGGCCTAGTCTTCTATGCCAGACTTCATTAACATCTGTAGTTTCATGGAGTAGGGCTAAGTTGGGCTCTGTGCATAGCTCATACAAGTAGCCTTGTCTTTGACCAATTGTTTTAGCTTTCTTGATGGATGAATTCTTTGGCCATGCCAATACTCTATTGTCCATGAAGGTCACTCTGTATCCATTGTCCTCCAGTGCTGATAATGAGACTAGATTTCTCTTGATGCCTAGAACATATAGTACTCCTTTAAGTTGTAATGATACACTTGACTTTAGTTTGATGGTGCAAGTTCCAACTCCTTTGACTGGTTGTGTAGAGTCATCTACGATAGTTACTTCCTCATCATTCTCCTCTTTCATGGAGTCTAGCACTTCTCTGAATCCTATAATGTGTCTGGATGAGCCACTGTCGATCACCCAGGAGTTAACTTTGTTTGATGCTTGGTTTGTGAGTGCTGAATAGAGTACATACTTCTCGGGGTCCTCTTCCCTTTTAGATTTTCCTGTTTTGGCAAATGTGGCTTGCTTAGCTCTTTCTAGACATTTGGCAACATTATGCCCAAATTTGTCACATCTGTAACATTGAATCTGAGAAAGGTCCTTCTTGAAGGTGTTCTTGCCGTGACGACTTTTTCTCTTTCTGAATTGTTTCTGCTTGCTTTTCTTGTTTGAGTTCGTATTTAGAACTTGGAGATCTTCATCTATATTCTTCTGCTTGATCCCTTTCTTATTTTGCCTTGATTCCTCTTGGAGACAGTCAACCTTTAGCCTATCGAATTTTGAGAATTCATCCCTTGCACTGATGTCTTGGACGAATGTTTCCAATATGCTAGGCAACCCATCTAGAGCAATGAGTGTTAATTCTTTGCTTTAGATCTCATATCCAAGGGTTGCCAGTTCATCCCTTAGGGCAGATATTCGCATGAAGTAGGCATTGACTGATTCTCCTTTGATCATGGCTATGTGATTTATTTCTCTTTTTAAAGCCAAGGTTCTACTGGCGTTAGATATCTCAAATGCATCTTCAAGTGCTTTGAACATGTTGTAGGTTGTTTTATGTTTCCTTATGATGGGCATAATATTATTTCTTACCCCATCAACTATGATTTTGATGGCCTTTTCATTTCCCTCTCTCCAAGTTGTTTTGTCAGGTTCGGTCTCAGGTTCTGCCATTTCAGTTTTTACAAATGATTCGACTTTATTTTCTTTTAGAATCATTTGAATTCTGAACTTCCATGCTGAGAAGTCATCACCTCCTCCGAGTCTATCTTCAAATCTGATAGCGCTAGCCGTTGAAAGAATTGTGATGTTGAATATATGCTTGATTTGAATTTTCCGCAAAATTGAACAGCCTCAGGTTCGATTTAACTATAGCTCTGATACCATGTAAATGATGTTCAATTTTCAATTCAATATGCAAGATGTATTCTAATTGTATTCTCTTTGTCTATGTATTATCTGTTTATATTATAAATCTGACTATCTTCTTTTGTATGGCAGGTGAGAGGAGTATTTATCGATTTCAATGTCCTCTTCACAAATATCGATTGATATATATATATATATATATATATATATATATATATATATATATATATATATATATATATATGCAAGAGGGGAGGATCAAGCAGTGCCTTGACCGGTCATGTCTTATGGACATGATCGAACAAGACACTACTTGATCGCACCCTTTGATATATAACTATCAATCGGTGTTTATTTTAATCACCAGCCCGATACTAATCGGGGTCTATGTAACTTAGTGTTCAATACCAATCGGTATTCACGTGGCATGTTAACCGATGCCAATCAGTGTTTGTGTGGCATATTAACCGATGTCAACCGGTGTCTAAGTTGACCGATACCAATCACTAACTAATAGTTAGGCGGTGCATACTTTGCCACCCGATAACAATCCAATAATCATTATTTGTTTACTGCTGAGAAGATATCCGATATAAATCGGGATACATGGTTAACTCGATAATCATCGGTGATCACAGTTATAATGCAAATAGATATACCATGCTATAATATGATTATCGATATTGATCAAGTAGATTGGATATATACAAATGAGGAATGATTTTCAAATGAAATAGCTTGAAGTTTTCCTGATAGTTTATTGATAGGATAAATGATTGAATGAGAGACTTCATTTATCTCTCATTCAATCATTTATCTTACCGAAGCTACCATGCATTAACATCTTGAAGATGAAATAACACTTGAAGCTTGTTCCATACGAATTAAAGGGCAAATTTGAGCGAATTTTTTAAATTTTGTAAGAGTTTGCCAAACTTCGAACTTCATACATAAAGTTCGGCGAACCTTGTGACTAAGGCTATAGCCTCAACCTCTGTCTCTGCCTAGTCAACCCAATCAAGGTTGTCATCACTAAAGATAGGATCCTCGGCCTTAGTTATCCACATAGATTGTGAATCAAACTCTGGCATGATGGGGCTAGAGTCAATGCCCCAAATTTGTTTGTGGTTCAGACGAAGGTTTTAATGAACATAATCTAGATCTTTCAACCTCTCCACAGACAACTTCTTGGAGTGTACGTGCTCAAACATACTCCAATTGCACTCACAACCCGAAGCAGTGAATGGTTGGCTCAGCATGTGAAAAAATTTGGTGCATTAGCACCAATCATTTGCCACCATCTATTTGAGATGAGAAAAAGAAAGAAAATCAATCCTATTATCCAACTTTATGTTTCAAACATTTTTGAACATAGATTATACCCTTAAATATATTTTTTCCTGGCTGCAATGTCGTCTGACTTTCTTTGCACATTAGACAAGAAAGAGCCCTCCTTATGCATGAGTAAAGGTCTCTAGCTTGTGGACTATTCACTAGGCGACATCCACCCTATCACTGAGTAGAATCCATTCAAAACCTCCTCATCTGCCTTTAAATCAAGGTGGTATTGAAATGCCAGATTGAGGAAATAAGCAACTGCATGGAGGGGCTTGTGAAGTTGGGGGTGCCATATCCTATCAATCCCAAATGGGACGATACTTACCCTCAACTCCCGCATAGATTGATTTAATGGTCTCCTTGGTCCTATCCATGCCCTCATATATGTAGCCCATTGTGGGCTTCTCCCCGTTAGCAACTTGTATGAGAACTACTAAGGGCTTAGTGAGCTACAATTATTGTGAAACATTGACTTAAGTGTGAACGCAAATAAAAGACAATATGAATAAAAATTAAAACGAAATGTAGAGTTAAATTTGGCTTTCACAATCTCCATAGCAGGTACACAAAAGCCTAGCTCATAAAAATGCAATATGCCACATCAATCCTTCTAGTGATTGTAGCATCGAATGACGAAGACGACTCCTCACTAACAAACATATGCCTCAAAGCTGCCTTTGACTGAATCAAGGATTATAATGTATTGAAATTAGTAGCAAATCTAGTTAATCCAAGATGAGCCAACTCCTTCTGCCCCATGCCTTGCCTTATTAGGTTAGACCATTAAATTACCCACATTCCTCTATTTAATTAAGTAAATTACTCAATTTATTTAAATTAAATTCACTATACCCATTTAATGAATAAATCATTTTATTCAATTAAATCCCCCCTATCCACTTTTAATTAAATTCAAATTTAATTAAATAGTTATCCTAAATTAAATAAATCTAATTTATTTAATTGCAACCAAATTGAATGAAATTCATTAAATTCAATTAAATCCTATTATCCCTCCATCCACTTGCATTCTCCTACATTTCCCACTTGCTTCCTAAACCCCTTCCTAATTTCTTCTAGACTCTTCGAATCGTTTCTAATTAGCCTAACCCATCTTCTAAACTTTGTCACATCCCTAAGCAAGGGGAGGTCACTTCTCAAAACCTTAAAGTCTTTGATAACCATTAAAGGCTTCAAATCTTCAACCACTTAATATCCCCAAAGTCTCCCAAACCATTAATGGTTAATTCAACCCTCTTACATGGTTAGAGACTTTTTGCCTAACTTAACCTTCATCCAACCCAAGGGTCTCATCAAGCCTTTAATGCTTTGACTATAATTATCTCTTAATCATTTGCACAAGGGTTTATCCTTGGATTAACTCTTAATACAATGGGTAAGCCTAACTTAAGCTTAACCCTTATCTCTAGATAACCATAAGGTCTTCTCAGGCATTTAATGCTTCCAACCCCTTCTCTCAACCCAACCCTATGTTGACACTTGTCACCATTTCATTGGTGCAAATTGCAAACATGGATCCCCAACTTTCAAACTCAACCCTTGATCAACTCTTTCAATCTTGACTATCCATTGCCCTGTTTTTGCTATAAATAGAGCTCTCATTCCTCCATTTTGGGAGATCAATCCAAGTTTGTAGTATCATACTTATGCTCAAATACATTCAAACTTTCATACCATTTTATGCTCATCATTTTAGCCTCTCTTTTAGATTGAAATTAATCTAAATATGCATGTTTAGAGTACTTTCTTTATCATTAGCTTAAATCATTAACTAATATAGTATGCTAGGATAGTTTCTTTACTAATCTTGTCATCTTATAATCTAGTTTATTGCATTTTAAGATCATGCATAGCTTAGGATGCATTTCATTCTAAAATCTATCAAAAGCATCCCTCGTTCTTGCATTTGCCATCCCTAAACCATTTTGCTCAGTGATCTGAGAGCAAAAACATTGGTTTGAGGGACCGTGTAAGATAGAGAACCATGGGACCAACCTTGGGAAGCTGAGTGATACTTCATTACTTCATAGCTTGCACCAAGAAGTCCTGTGGGTGTGTGAGCAAGGCTCCATAGAGCTCCGTTTTCCACATTTTGAATTCTATCGACTCGCTTTTCCCGCATACATATACATATATGCAATTGCTGCCTGCCGTCTGCTGTCCCCTACAAAAAGGCTTCTTGTCTCAGCTGTGCTGGAAATGTGTCCTGCCATATACATTTATGTAGTTGCTGTCTACTGTCCCCTGAAAAAAGGCCTCCTGTCTCATCAGCTGTGGTGGAAATGCATCATGCCATCCCCTGTTGTCTCAATCTCAGAAACTCTGTGGAACATAGGTTTTAGCGCTACAAGATATCTCTACCCTTAGGATTGAACTCATGACAGCACATTGTTTTAGGATCAACTTTTATTTGCTGAGCTTTCAGAGATTCAATTCTGATTTATTAAACTTGTTTTCCTGCTACACGGCAATTCCTTATACACTGAATTAGTTTTAGTTTTTACATTTTAATCAACTAAGTAGATCTTTATCTGTTTTGTGTGATTAAGTAGGGAGTTTGCATTGTTTATACTTTTAGCATACATATTTGTTGTTGCTTACTGCATTGGTCAGCCATATTTTTAAAGGACATGTATTTACCATTAAACATTACAAAACATCATTGAAAAATGAAGTTATTAGAAGCAAAATACAATGAAGTATTGCAGAAATTTCAGTTGATATGTAACAGGAAGAATTGTATAGATATCATCTCCTGAACATTAGTATTTAGTTCTTGCAAGATAAGTACTAAAGTTAATAGAAAAATATCACTACCTATCATATGACAGGGTTCGTGCGGTAAGCTAATCAAGCCATCTTTATATATATGTAGTATATGCTTAGAGAAATTCCTGTAGAAGAATGGACATCATCTAAGAATATCATCATACTTAGGCAGAACATGAAAGTAAATGTGCATGATGTCTGCTAAGTATGGACCATGCCTCAGTACAAACTCTTGTCATTCACACACAGGGGACTACTTATCTGTACCACACAATTAAACCGATCACAGTGATTCTTAACAATGATTTTGGTTGCGATCTTAAGCCCAACTTTCATACTTCCCAAATAATCCAAGCATAATATCTCAAAATTATTGCTTCTACTGTTTTCCTCCACCATAAACTGTTGTCTCTCGGTGCTTTGATGCTGATCAAACATCCTTCTATCCAATTCTTTGTTTTCTCTTCCTTGATTTGTTTATTGTGTTATCTTTTATTTTCTCTTTTAAATGTTTTATGTATTATATTTTCTTTAAGAATTCTAATTTCTCAAATCCCTTTATGCTTTGATGCAGCTATGTGGTACACAATTATTTCCTTTACTCTTTCTTTTCAGCAAGTTGTCATTTTTCTTTTGCATAGAAAAAGGAACAGAATTACTAAGGGCTTGTAAGACTTACATATGTTGCATGGTATATGCTGGTTTGTTAGCATATTATTTTGAGCTTGTTATTCTGAACTATTTCATTGGTTATTTTTGGACTGTGCAGATTTCCATGCATTGTGTGTGGATAAGTGGCTCACTACTCGTAGGGCATTCTGCCCAATCTGCAAACAGGATACACATTCAACAAGTTCAGTTTGTCCTCCCTCGGAGCAGACCCCACTTTTATCTTCTGTTTCAAGACCACGAGTGGTGACTGAATCGTCATCTATACCAATACAAACAACTGTTTCTATAGACACACAAACACATACCAGAAGTGCTCCTCCTTACTCAACAGCATATTCGCTGACCCCTAATCAAAGTCAAGCAACCGCATATATGTTTATTCAAGATTCTGATGGCCAGAACAATAATTCTCACATGTCAAATGCAGAAGGCATGGTTTTCAACCCATCTAGAACTATGTCACATCACTGGTCTACAGGTAATAATGGTATGAACTTGAGAAGCAAAAATTACTGCAACGTACCTAATAACACATCATCTTCAGATGATTCGGATGCCTTGAACTCTTTAAGCCAGGGAAGTGATATTTGTCAAGTGTAATAGCTTTCCTTGGGCGATTTACATCTAAAGATGAGGCATAGACATCCATATGGGCATTCCACGATGCTCTATTTCTTTCTAATTGCCCATTTTGGTAACATGTATATACCTTTTTCGATTTAGTGAATAATCAATTTTGCTTGTCTGTATATATTGCTTATTAAGTTTTCTGATGTAGGGAATTCTGAAATGAAATCCCACTTAGAAGAGTAGCGTGACAGCAAGGCCCCATTAGGGGAGTGCACTTATAAATATCAATTGGTTATATAGCTTCCTTGTTATGATAAGATTTGATTCATAATTCAACCATTTTTTCAGTGAAGGAATTTGGTGTCTTACAAAACGGTATCATAGCTTAGTGTAACAGTTTTGCATTGATGAGCCCTATTATGTGCACCATTTGACCAATGTATCTAACACTCTTGACATAAAAACACAAATTTGTTTTCTGTTAGAATGAAGCAGTTGACAATTTTTTTTGAAACACAAATTGAGGTCAATTGCAGCCAAAGGCTTTCAATTGGTCTGGTTTATACAAAAAGGCTAATGTCTGGATTTGTTCTGGAATACGAGGAATACAATAGGCAAGGCAAATAATTGTTGAAACTTTGATGTGTTATTGTGGAAGTGATTATTAGAAAATTGTAAAAAAATTCCTAAATGAACTGAGTGAATGTAGATAAAAATGTACTCAACGGGATGTTTTTGTGCTGCCAAAAAATATTTGCTTCATTATATTGAGAGGCTCTTGCTAGCAGCCTTGAGAAGAGATGTCAACCTCCTGCGCTATGCTTTAGCTCCTTCCTTTGCTTGAACATTCTTTTTTTCTACATTTGGATGACAATTCCTTCAAATTAAGAATATGATGTTTACACAGTTTTATAATTGATTGTATAATTTTCTGGATAAAACTGTGGTGAAAAAATTTTGAATCGATTTTTGGATCACACTACATGATCCTTTATCAGGATGGGAAATGGATGAGTTGGAAGAATTGTAAGATTTATCAAGCCTATATATGGGGAAGGAAAACAAAAAAGCAAGGGGAGGTTTAGGAAGGCCGACGAGAAGAGAGGAGAGAAAGTCGACAAGGAAAGTGAATAAAACAAAATAAACAAGTAAATTAAAAGAAAATAAAAATGTATAAAAAGGCAAAAGTGAGGACTAGGACCAAGCGAAGGAGCAAACAAAACAAATGCGGTAAAAGGGGAGGAAAGAAGCAAATAGAGAAGGAAACGAAAATGGCGAGACAAAGAAAGAGCTAAAAATAAAAGGAGAGAGGAGATCAAAAAGTAGATGAGGGGGAAGAGATTAGAGAGAGGGAGAGGCAGCGAAGTTCTTAAGATGGACATGTCATATCCCCTAGAAACCTTGTTAATTCTTTTGAATGATCTCTACTTCCAATGTAATTTGGTTTAGGGGTGGAGTCTTGAATTTTGTTTCGTGAACCTGTGTGCGTCTTGGATGTGAATCTTGATGCTAATGATATTGAATGTAACTAATAATCCTTATTTTATTATTTGTAATTTAATTTATTGATTTGTTTAGACTAAGTAGAGCTAATAAATGTTTTGGTGGACTTGTGTGAGATTTGTCATTGATTGCAAGTACCCGAGGTGCTAGACAATGGATTTTGTGGTTTTGTTGGTGAGAGATAGGTAGTTGAATGTTGTCTTTTGACTCGAGATCTTTCATTAACCTTTGCCCAAATTAAGATTCTTACAATTAAGTTGGGTTACACATTGCAAAAATTAATATTCTTTGTGTATTTAGCCTAATCTACCTAGATTTTGAATCTTCATGCCTAAACTTTAGGAATCTCAGCAATTCATCATTAGCAATATTTACTTGTTTTCAATTATGTCTACAAGACATCAATAATAATTTAATAACTCTAATAATAATATTCATGGAACGAGAGTGGGAGCAGAGGCGAGTAGGATCAGGGCATGATTTGAATTTGAAAATTTGCAAGATATGTAGGATCAGGGGGTTACAAGTAGAAAATGGAAGTAGAATTGTAGCGGAATGGTCGAACACTAGATGGGAAGATGGAGGATAGAAAGCATATTCCACATCAGGTGTTTGAGAACGGTTGTTGGGTGGACAAATGTGCCCCTAATCACTATGCAAAGGAACCACTATAACTAGAGCAGCAAGAAAGGTTGTTGCAGGTTGTGAAGGAGAAAACCGCGAATAATACTTATAACAAACCTTGGAATCAAGCTTGTTGGAATAATTTTGTTTGGCAAGAACAAGGTAGATTCATGAAGAATACATATAAGAGGAATCCTCTTGGGAAGTTTTGGCAATACAATAATTATACCGTTGATTCCTCCAATAATTGGCGATTGAATAACCTCTGAAGGCACAAAGGGAGCAATTGGAATTGAACAAGCAAACATTGGAGAATTAAGAAGCAAGCAAAACAAGAGATTCATCAACCTAAAGGGCCCGATGAACCAATCTCAAACCCTAATTTGCCAATTAACAAACATTTTGTTTGCATTCAAACCCCTCAAAGTAAACATTCGATTGAGAGACTAAAAGAAGTAAGTATGATCCTTAAATGGGGCAATGAATGGCCAGACGTTTGCGAAGTCAAGGCATGGGGCATAGATAAATGGGGAAAAGAGACAAAGGTAAAGAATTTGGCAAATGGTTTCTTTTTGATTGAATTTCCTACTAGTAAAGACAAATGGAAGTTCATTGCCAAAAGCCCATACTTGGAAAATGGAAGCAAGGTCCACATTAGGGATTGGTGCCCTAATCTTGATCCTTGGAAATACAAGGTTAGTGAAAATCTTGCTTGGATACGCCTATACAATATCCTAGCTAAATATTGGTCAACAGAGACACTGAAAAAAATTGGCAACAATATGGGATCATTTGTAATGACTAAAGGTATTGTGGAAGATAGCTTTTGGGGGACATTAGCTTTAATTTGTATCAGTCTCAAGGAAGAAATCTTGACCCCAAAGGAGATTGAAATCTAGATGGAAGGTAGCAATTGGTTGCAAATTGTGGAACGAGAAGATTTGCTAACTTTGTGTCAGGGCTGTAGATCCAAATGTCATAGGAACTCGGATTGTAAAAAGACAATAGTAGACAACACTATGTTCCAACCTAACAATGGATTGGAGATAGTTTTGGTGGAGACAACCCCAGAGGTGGAAGGGAGAATGGCAAGTGTAGACAATAATAGGGAGAAACACTTGAATGGAGAATTGGAAACTAATGTAGAAATAAATCTTGGACTTGAATCTAATATTCAGGCTTTTCGGGTAGATACGTAGTCT
This sequence comes from Cryptomeria japonica, assembly GCF_030272615.1. NCBI lineage: Eukaryota > Viridiplantae > Streptophyta > Pinopsida > Cupressales > Cupressaceae > Cryptomeria > Cryptomeria japonica. Next base: position 599,895,741 of record NC_081411.1, read on the forward strand.
CTCAATTCAAAGGAAAATCACTACGATATGCATATCCAAGACAAAGCAGATGATCTAGTCAATAACATAGAAACATAACAACAAAATCTTCATATGGATAGCACAACGAAAACCGTAGCTGCAGTGGTGGAGATTTCAAATCTGAACCAAGAATTTGATACCTTTACAACCCCCTTAAATAAGTTGTCCCAATAAGCAGTAGATGAGGAGGAAGGGACACTAGACTCAGACTTTGATCAAGAGGTGAGTTTTGAAGAAGCTCAAATAGATATTCTGGAGGAATACGGTATAGAGAAAACACAATCCAAATTGAAGAAACCAAACTTAAAACACAAATAGAGGAGGGGTGCCAAAACAAACAAAGAAAAACTAAAAATGGTTGCCAACGCCAAAGACCAAATGAAGCTTAGAAGAGGGAAGGGGATCTCCCTTCTCGTGGAGAAATGAGGATCCTAACGTGGAATCAAGTGGTGCCTTGTTAGGCGTCAAATTGACCAAAACAAAGCAAATTTAGTACTATTGCAAGAAACAAAATGGAGCAAAGAAGAGTATCAGGCTAGAATGAGAGGTTAGAGGCAATAGGATGATTTTTTTGTGGAATCAATTGTTGTGTCTAGCGGCATAGGTATGGTTTGGAATCCTTTAACCATTGCATGTACACTAGTATCATACAATTAGAATTGGTTAGCTGTTAATTGTAAATATTTGTAAAAGAATTTAAATGTCCTGGTCATCAACATTTATGGACCTACATCCACAATAGCAAAAAGGAATTTATGGGAAGACATCGCACAATGGTTGTCCCAAAGGAATAGTGAGTATGGGGTAATTGGGGGAGATTTCAATGCCACTCTAGAGAATTTAGAGAATCAAGGGGGATTGCACAATATCTCTAGAATTCAACAAGATTTCCAAACCTTTGTTGATACCAATAATCTAAGGGATGTCCCAACCAAGAATGGGAGATACACTTGGACTAACAAGAGAAGGGACTTCATAGGCATAGTAGAGAAATTAGACCACTTCTTCCTTTGGGGAGAATGAGACAATGTCTTTTGAGGTAGAAATTTTGCCATTCACTAGGTCAGATCATTTTCTTGTGCAATTGACAATCAAATCGGAGGAACCCAAAGGTGGATGGCCATTCAAGTTTAAGAATATGTGGCTAAGGGACTCTTCTTTAGGTGAGCTAGTTCAAACATGGTGGAAGGAAGTCAAGGTGGGTAATCATTCAAAATTGTATCTATTCAGTAAGAAACTTCCTCACATAAAAAACAGACTCAAATAGTGGAACAAAGAGCACTTCAAGAATATTTTTGAAGAAAAGGATAAGATTGTTAAGGAGTTGGAAGCCCTAAATGAGAAAATTATAAATAATGGTATGAGGTCAGAAGATTTCAAGGAAGAGAAGAAATTGAAAATAGAACTGGACGAAGTTCTAGCCAGAGAAGAATGGTTTTGGAGGCAAAAGTCTAAAGAAATATGGAATTAAAGAAGGGGACATGAATACTAAGTTCTGTCACAAATCGACAATTGTCAATAGATGCAAAAAAATTATTGTGGAAGCAAAAAAAGAGGATGGATCCATGATTGAGTCAATTGAAGAGGCAAATCAAGAAGTGGTGAATTACTTTCAATCCATTTTGAATCGAAGATCACAAAATCATGACAGGGAAAGAATGGATCCGTTGAGTAACATTCTAGTAGTCATCAGTGCAACAGATAATGCCGAGTTGTATAAAAGTATTACTTTGGAAAAAGTCCAATGTGCCACTTTTTAACTTGGTCCGGATAAGGCACGTGGCCCAGACGAGTTCCTAGCTATTTTATATCAGTCCTTTTGGGAGATAATAGGAGATGATTTACACAAAGTTGTAGAAGAATCCAGGAAGAAAACCACATTGTTGGGTCTTTTGAATCATACCTTTCTAGCTTTAATTCCAAAAAAGAAGGATGCACTTTGTATAGGTGATTATAGACCCATAGATTTATGTAATACTATATACAAAGTGATCACAAGGGTGATTGCTAATAGACTGAAGAAGGTGTTGCAATAAATCATCTTAGAAGAGCAGAGTGGATTCTCTCCTAGGCGTTCTATTGTGGAAGGAATTATTGTGACACGTGTTGGGAAAAATAGTTTCTCAACCTTGCATTTACATGAGATTACTATTTACAGTAAGTTTTCATTTGCGCACGAAATGGTGCAAAATTCTTCCCAAAACTTTTGGTTGACTAGATAAGCATTCCGATAAAGTTTCGTCGCAAGATCATAGCTAGTTTTGAAGATACAAAAGTTTTTGTTTTGGAGGGGTGCGATGAAAGTTTTAAATTTAATTTTGAGGACTTGAAAGGCTTTGAAACGCCCTGAAAAGTGGGTGTAAATGGCTATGTCGTTACAAGGTGATAGAGCACTTTGTGAGCTTTCAAACACTTCAAATAGTTCGTCAATCAGACACATGGCTCACAAGTTATGGCCTCCGGAAGTTTGTACTTATGTATAGGAAATATAAAATGCATCAGACACATAAATGAGCTATAAAAAGGAGGGACACCTGTTCATGTGTTTTTTGACACGTCATAGGGCATCTAGATAGAAGACAAGGTTGGCTCCACTTTATTGGGTGGTTTTAGCACATGGTTTTGTAATACCGTTTGACGGTTTCTTGTATTGTATCTCCTATATATGAGGTGCATGAGATAAAGGTTGTGTGTGAGAGTCTTATGGCTATTGAGTTACCTCTGTATCTCTAATTGGTGGTACTCTTGTGAAGAGCTTGCTCTGCAAGTATATTATAATTTGTTGTTGATTGCTGAATAATATATTGGGTAGCTTTTGGAGTGTGGGATTTTTCTCTCGAAAAGGTTTTCCCCACGTAAATCACTGTGTTGTGATATGCATGTTGTTAGGTCTATTTCTGTTAAGTTTCTGTAATTGTTGTAACGATTTGTAAAAGTTTTTGCATTACCCTCCTCTCAAGGTTAGTGTAGGAAGTTGTTCTGCCACTTAACTTCCTTACAAGTGGTATCAGAGCTTGATCACCTTTGGTTTTAGTTGTGGGTTGTTGGGGTTTTTGAACTAATCCAGATTTGAGTGGGAGCCTATGCAGAAGACACTTTTTGATCTTGTTGCAAGAATTTTCAGATGGCAAATTCATTGGGGAGAATAGAGGTGGAAAAATTTAATGGCAGTAATTTTGAGATGTGGAAGCTAAAGATGGAAGATCTGTTAATAGATCGAGATCTGTGGGATACTGTTGATGCGAATGTCTCAAGACCCTAAGATCCTACTGCAGTTGCTCAGTATGATGTTATGGACCGAAAAACCAAGGGTCTAATCAGATTGTGTTTGACAGACTCTGTTCTAATCAATGCCCACAAAGAGAACATTGTAAAGAAGTTATGGAAGAAGTTTGGTGAAATGTATCAAGTGAAATCTTTATTGAATCAGATTTTCTTGAGAAAGAAACTGTATTCCTTGAAGATGGAAGACGGTGGGCGAATTGCAGACCACTTGGAAGAATTTAATATATTGGTGACTCAATTGGTATCTGTTAGTGTTAAGATGGACGAAGAGGAAAAATGTCAGATCTTGCTTTGTTCTTTGTCTGATTCATGGGATTCTCTTGTTATGGCTATCGATAGTACTTTTGTTGTTTTGAAGTCTAAACATGTGGTGGGTGCCCTACTTGGTGAAGAGATGCAGAGGAAGGTATCCATCAGTTCAGAGGAAGTTCTAACTATTCGAGGAAGATCTAAGGAAAAAGGCAAGAAGAATGAGAAGCACAATAAGTCCAAATCCAATTGGAGATCGAAATCTCCTGGAAAGTCCAAAGTCATATGCTGGAATTGCGGTAAACTAGGTCACATTCGTAAGGACTGTAAAGAAGAAAAAGAAGAAGTTTGATTATGACTCTGAGTCCGAAAAGGAATACGGTGATGCATTCATTGCAGCTTTGGCTACTCATGTAGGTAATGATGCATGGTTAATTGACTCAGGTGCATCCTTTCAGATGACTTCCAATAAAGATTGGTTTTCTGAATATGAAGAATTTAATGGAGGTAAGTTGTACTTGGGTGATGATTTACATTTAGATATTGTTGGTCGAGGTAAAGTTAGAATCAGGTTTCCTGATGGTAGAATAAAAAGGATTAGCGGTGTGTTGCATATCCTTGGATTAAAATGAATTTTTTTATCTGTGAGCAAACTGACAAATGCGAGTGCGCATGTAGCCTTTTCTGATGCAGGATTTAAGATGATTAAGGGTGCTATGGTGATTGCTAGAGGTGTTTGGTTCGACACTTTGTATAAGCTAGAGGCGTACACGGTTGAGTGTAATAGCACTTCTGTAAAAAGTAAATATGTGGATACTTCATCGGAAGATTTGAGGGTTTCGCCTTCAGTGGATGGATATGGCTTTTGGGTACCTAAGGGTGCTCTTTCTTCTTAAGCAAAGTTACCTTTAGAGAAGACTATGTTATGGCACCAAAGACTAGGCCACATTGGAGAAAAGGGTCTAAGGACCTTGAAAAACGAAAACCTTTATGAAGGTTTGTATGATTGTAATCTTGACTTTGATTTCTGTGAGCATTGCATTTATGGAAAACAAAACCGTGTTCAGTTTTACTCGAGTTCTCATAAATCTTGTGGTGTTTTTTTATCTTATTCATTCTGATGTGTTTAGTCTTATAGATGTTCCTTCCCTTGGAAAATCCACATATTATGTTTCATTTATTGATGATTTTAGTAGAAGAACATGGTTATACTTTCTAAAGAGTAAATTTGAAGTTTTTAGTAGAAGAACATGGTTATACTTTCTAAAGAGTAAATTTGAAGTTTTTAGTCGATTTAAAGAATTTAAAGCAATGGTTGAATTGCAGAATGGAAAGAAAATAAAATGTTTGAGCACTGATAATGGCGGTGAATTTTGCTCTAATGATTTTGATAGATTCTGTAAAGATTATGGTATTAACAGACAAAAGACAACTTTGTATTCTCCACAATAGAATGGGGTTGCAGAAAGAATGAACATGACACTGATGGAGAAGGCTAAGTGTATGCTAAGTGGTGCTAGTCTAGAACAAAAATTTTGGGTTGAAGTTATTGCCACTACTTGCTACCTGATTAATAGGTCTACATCATCTCTTGTTGATAAAACACCTATGGAAGCATGGTTAAGTCATAAGACTTCATTGAGACATCTTAGAGTTTTTGGTTTCAAGGCATATGCACATTTGTTAAAAGAGAAGCGAACAAAGTTGGAGAACAAGGCTGTGAAATGTATCTTCATCGATATTTACCTGATGATTGAAGATGTATTTTTTCCTTGAATACTAATGTGGATGAACCTAGATTTGTAGAAGAGGCATTAGGTATGAATGATGTAGAATCCTAGATGATTGCTATGGAAGAAGAAATGACAGCTATGAAAAACAATGATACATGGGATCTTGTACCATTACCTGAAGGACAAAAACTTGTTGGTTGTAAGTGGGTGTTCAAGCAAAAGATTGGTTCAGATGGAGGCATTGAGAAGTATAAAGTAAGGTTGGTTGCAAAAGGCTACTCTCAAGTTGAGGGTGTTGATTATAGAGACACTAGTACATTTGGGGCTGATTTCTGACGACCTATCATGGGAATTTCAATTATTTTTCATCAGACTGCTGACAAAAGAAGTCGTCGAAAACTCATTGTTGGAATTTCGATGACATCCTAAACTCTTCCGATGGTGGCCATGACCGCTCATTCGGCCAAAGAATGTCATCGAGCGTAAATCATCCTCGTTGGATGGACGTCGAAATTCTGACGCCTACCAGAAACTTGCAGCGACAAGGATTACGATGAGCGTCCGACAATAAAGTATCGTCGGACATACAACATCCTCGTCGGATGTTTCATCAATTTGCATTGAAATTCCGATGCCTACCAGGAACTATGCACCAATGAGGATGTTGTTTGTCCGACGGTTTGGTTGTCGATGCAAAGTTGGGACAATGTCAGAATTCCGACGGTGATTTATTTAAAAAAATAAAAAAATAATACGCATGCCAATTACAATGGTGCTTGTTGGTTTCCTTTTAGCATGTCCTACTAGATGGACCCAAGTAGTTCAATTTCAAGTATACTGGGATGAATTTCAATGCCATTTGGAATCCACATGAAGCCACATTGATATTTTATCGATAAGACTTCCTATGCACTACTTCATACAATACAAAATTGACTTGATTCTCAAATCTCTAATTCCAAATATATCTTTAACACATCATTTTAGGAGAACAAAATCAACACAAAGTCCAAAAATTAGTAAATTGAAGAAGTATCAAGTGAAGTTCATCCTTGTGGTAGTTTGATTATGCTTGCACCCAAGAAAGATGACATATGGTGACTCTACATTGACTCTTATGTCTCAACAAGATCTCAATGAAGAACATGTATCTCTTTCTACACATCAACAATCACTTGGGTCATCTCCAGGCACACTAAACCAAATCAACATATCATCAAGTTTTGATCCAATAAATTTTTTTTTGGAAAACTATATTCAAAATGTGAGGACTTTATGAATGGATGGCTATGCCTTTTGACATTTTCTAATGCTCTCGTGACACTCGTGCTTGATAAAAAATGTTATCATTGTCTGCATGGATGACATCCTAATCTTTAACAAGATCTTATAAGAATACATGCTACATGTTTCACAAGTACTAAATACACTACATCAACACAAGTTGCAAGCTAACCTTGATAAATGCATTTTGGCATCACACAAAATTAACACCTTGGTTACATAATCAACCACACTTGCATTCATGTTGATCTAGAGAAAATCAAGGTGATTAAATACTAGCATATCCCATACAATATTGGAAGAACATATGTTACACATTGCACATGTACCCCATATCCTATGCCAACACAAGTTGCAAACCAACCTCAACAAATGAAAATTTGGCACCATGCAAATTTAGTTACATTATCAACCACTCTCCCATTCAAGTTGATCTTGAAAAAATCAAGGTGACATGATACTAGCATACCCATGCAAACTCAAATAATTGCACAACTTTCTCAAACTTGAGAACTTTTATAAAAGGTTAGTTCTTGGATTTTCACATGTTCCTTGATCACTCAACAAGGTTATATGCAACAAGGCAAAATTGCTATGGACTCCACAAAAAACATGCCTTTTATGGCCTCAAACAACACCTCTACTTTGTGCTAGCATTTACTCTAGTGAATATTGCAAAATCATTTGATATTGAGATTGATGCATTTGATTATGTACTAGGCATCATGCTAATTTATCATGGCCAACCTATTGCCCATCACTCAAACTCTATTAATGATACCTTGTGGCACTATTCAACTTATTAAAAGGAGCCTTGCACCCTCATACAAGTCATCAAACAATGGTGCCACTATATTCTTAACAAAGAGACTACCATTCAATTGATCACGCCCACTTCAATTACTACACACAAAGTAAATTGGAAAATGTGTGGCATGTGAAGTGGATGATCTATCTACAAAAATTCTCTTTGGCCATTAAGCATTTGAAGGGGCACAACAAGGCTACAAATTAATGTAGTCATTAATGGTATTCATAATGCCCAGGGTGGTGGGTTGAGAGGGGTAATAAAAAAATGACAGGAATGTGGTTTGAAGGTAGGGGTTGGCAAAAGGGTCGATGATGGCATGTACAACTCTAAAGTACCAATGAAGAGATGAGTGAAAAAGAAAGTAGTGTTGCAACCCTTTGGCTGAATGAGAGAGAAGAACAATATCATCAACAAGTAGATTAACAATAACCCCTCGTGTAAAATTGCAACTATCATCCATATGAGTATGTAGTCAAAGAAGCTCCACCAACTTGTCAATGTAGATGTTACAGAGGGTTGGAGATAGGACACCCTTGTTTGACCCTAATTGTCCTCCTCATCAAGTTGAAGATATTGTAAGCATGAAGCTGCCCAATAAATTTCATAAAGCCTACAAGAATTGCTAATGAGAGAATCCAAAATGACAACATCATCTTTTTGTTGGAAAAGCAAGTGTCTCCCAATTAGTCAAAGTCCTTCGAAAAGTCTACAAACAACAAAAGACTATGGAAGAGTGGTGGTGAGCCTTCTCAACAAAAGCCTAGAGTGTAAATATGTGGTCAATGGTTTGATAATCTCCCTTGAAGCTAGCTTTCCCACAAGCTTGAACATTACCTTTCTCTAGGTACTCATAAAAAATTTGCATGTCTAACATTGTGGCAAAAAGTTTGACAAATGCATGACCAATCATTATAGTCCTATAGTTGCTAGGATTGGAGAGATTCCTAGAGCCATGAATAGAATGAATTTATGTTGAGACCAAGATCAGGGAAACCTTGAACAAACAACTCTGTTGAAAATCTTTGTCGAAGGGGAGGCCAAGGAATCTAGATCATATTTGATAAATTCAGCTTGGAGGCCTTAACAATTAGCAGCTCTATTGGTACCTCACTTTAGAATGACTGTCTAAACATTACTTGTGGAGGAAATGGTAGAAGTTGGTAGTGAAGTAGGGACCATGACAATAGGTCAGTTAGGCACATCGTAAAGAGAGAAAGAATAGGGAATCCACTCATTAGGGCTTATGTTAAAAGTTATATTGGAAGGTTTTATTGGGAGAATAGTTTTCATAAAGTTTGGGTGAATGCTAAAGACCAACAAGAAGGGCAAGGTGTTGAGATGTTAGAAACTCTTGATATTGCACAAAGTCTTAGCATTTTTTATTTTGTGAGAAGCATCAATTGAATTCAAGAACACAAAATAGCCATTAGAAGCCACTAGAAAGTTGACTAATATGTGGCTCCTTATATCTTTTCAAAGTCAAACAAAATATTTCAGCCCTTTTTGTGTCAAATTCTTTTTTGATCTTCTGCCATCACCACTCTATGTTTCATGACTTCCTTCAACTAGATTCTATTTAATACATTGGGATTAGATGCCATGAACTTTTTTGACAACCAATGCATTCGACAACAATTTTTAATATGGGTTCCTCACAACATTGAATTGTATGTTATAAAACCAAAAAATTGTAGGTGACATCCTTGTCTCATGATGTTTCTCCTAGTTATAAGTAGTACTTGCAAGAAAAAGTTGCACACTAGGAACATTACAAAGAACAAAGAATACTTGTAAATGCAATTAGTTAGAAGTCTCTATAGTGGATGGGCCCTACCTCTATGGGTTGGCAAAGGGATTACTAAGTTAGTCTCTAATCCGGGAGTAGGATTCATCACAACCGTAGTTGTCTTAGTTATCATCTTATTTTTTATTTTGTCCTTTACATAGTTAGCAAGGAGAGCCTTTATCTCTTGTATAACCTTAAGTTCTATTGAATTATACATCTGCACATCATGGCTAGAAATTTGTGCAAGGTAATATTTGAGGTGATCAATGCTTCCTCTTATTTGAAAGCCACAATAATTGCACACCACCAGTCTTGCCTCTGAACTCAGTGTGCCATACTTCCTAATAATAGGATTCTTGGACTCGCTTCCACTATGGCTATCTAAGGGTGCCATCTCTATCTTGAAAAATAGGAAACCTTAGCAAACCTTAGCAAACATAAAAAAGCAAGTATGTTTCAAATTTCAAATTTGTAAACCCTAGCTTTAAAAGAAAGAAGAAATGAAGAAAACAAGATACATAAAATAAAAGATAGAAACCCTAGAAATGCTTGACTACAACAATAATGAAAGAAAACAAATAGTTATGTTCCACAATCTATTTGGGATGGAGACAACATGGGATAACAGGATGCATTTCAAAGATGGTAGGACAGAATATGTTCCACAATCTATTTGGGATGGAGACAACATGGGAGAGAGGGATGCAAAATCGGAAAATTAAAAAATAGAGAAAATTTCAATTACTCATGTGTTGACTTGAATTTCACCCTCAAAATGCTACCTGCAACAAGTTAGTTTCACAAAATACAAATGGAAATGCTATAGGAAATCCAAACTCAACCAATGAAACTACATGAAATACATATGAAATAAAAATACTAATATTACCTTCATGGTTTTATGTCTCATTGTGTCCTAACTCTATTGTTCCTGGTTGTAGATGGTGTGCTCTCAGACAATGCACTGATAGCTTCCAGGATGGCATATGAAGAATGGACTGATAACTGATAGTTAACCGATACTATGCTATGCAATACTACATGATTATGCTAAAATGATTATGCTAAAATGATTATGCTATATGATAATTGCTATTTTGCTTCAAGATTAAAACTCACAGATGCATAAGTTTCACAAATGATTTGCTTGAAAATGCACTTGAAGTCTGTTGAAGTATAACTTGAAGATTCTTGAAGATTAACTCTCTCTCAACTGAAGCTCTTGATTTTATAGACTTTGAGAGCATAAGATGATGTGGCTCATATCAACGGTCATGATCAGGTTTGTAGATTTGGATGGTTGTGAGCAAAGGTGAAGTTTGAGAGAAAGGGGGAAGGAGAAGCCAAGTGTCACTCATCTCACCTTGACTGGGTTGCTGACTGAGGGAATCTAGGGATGGTTGGAGAAGATTTAGGTGTGATAGGACAAGTGGACTCAAGTCCTTCCTAAGATGTAGGGGTATTGGAGAGAATATAGGAGATGGTTATGAAATATGTGTACGTACACAATATTCATTAAGTTTGGAGGTTGAAGATAAATGATGAATTAATATTTAAGAAATATTAATTTCCTTAGCCACATGTTTGATGAGTTGGAAAAGGGAAGATGAAGTGGAGATGGAGGGTGAGTTGGAAAATAGATTAAATAATTTAAGAAATCATTTAATATTTGAGACTATAGGATAGGAGAATAACTATTAAATATTGGATATTTAATTGATTGGAGGAGATAATTAAATATTTAGATATTCAATTAACTTGGTTAGAGGAATAATTAAATATTAGATATTTAATTAATTAGAAGAATATGATAGATGAATTAATTAATAAATTATTTCAATTAAATTAATTAATAGAAAGACACGAAATGAATTAAATAAATTAATCTTTTCAAATTAACTATTTGATAGAAGAATAAACATTAAATAAATATATAATATTTATTTAATCACTCATAGCCAATTTTATGTGTATACAACTCATAGATAAGGCAGTTATTATATACATTATAAAATCAACCAACCAACTAAAGTACCAAGGAAGTCTTACTATTACACCGCTGTCCTTTTGTTCCAATCATGTAGGCTTGGGACGATAATGAACATGGCCTTCCTCCCCTCTCCTCAGTTCCTACAAAAGGATTCTAGGACTTTATAGGGTCCACATACTAACCTTACCAAAACTCCAACCACTGAACTTCCCATCACACCCTATTTGGCAAATAATAAATTGTTGCCTCACTGGTTTTGCTAAGACAGTCACAGTCACTGTTAACTTAGGACAGCCAAAGGTTTGCTTAGTTATTGGTTCTTCAACTTGGTGACCCTTTCCCTTGTCAATGGAGCCCTCACACATTCCTCTTTCCCTTTACTAGACTCCCCAAGAACCATTGATGCATTCACACCACTTCAAACTCCATGAAATCATTGTGTTTCAGACTGTGATTCAGAAATTAGTCCCTTGCATTCAATTAGCACGTGCCAAAATTACTCATGAGCCACTGCAAACACCAAAATATGAAAAGGTATGATATTTTACAAGTTCCCACCAGTTTTGGTGGTTTTTCTATGGATACAAATGATGCATTACATTGTTTATGGTCACTGTTAACCCTAGGAATGGTTTTGACAGTGCTTTACAAAAAATGGAATATCTTTTTCAAAAAAAAATCAAATTGGATGAAACCAAAGCCAAAATAGAGGGGATGTCTTTGAGTACCCTTGGGTTGATGTATGCCTACTTGGCATTAAGAGTTGTGTCCAAAAGCCATTAGGAGTCCTAATTGGAGAAGGGCTTGAGGGAGTAAGATTTTGTGAGTTGGTGTGATTCAAGGGTTGGAAGACCTCAAGAGAGATTTGGCCAAGGTGAGAATGCCCTATGTGATGTATGTCAATGGTTGTATGTGTAAAGCGGAAAATCGAACCCTAGGTGTTCCCCCACTCCAAGGAGAGAGAAAGGAGGTCACTAGGATTGACAGTTTTCACTTAGGAGAGACTTTACATTCAAAAGAGGGGTTGAAACTCACAAGATCCAATCCCACACAATGTAAGATTGAATTCTAAATGAGTTTCAAGGGTTGAGACAACAAGGATACCCTCTTTTGTAAATAATGTAGATAGAAGGATTGAACTAGGAGTGTATGTAAAGTAAGAAAGATTCACTTGTACACGGAGATAGGGACACGGGATGAAGCTACGGACCTGAAATTAGCAGTAAAATGTCGAGATGATGCTGTCCTGCAAGTTTGAGTGAAAGTTGACGGGACGATGGCGCCCGGAGTGCACATGGTCCTTCGAAAAATCTGCGAAACGAAGGGGGATTTGTTCGTCTCTGCACAAGGATTCTAGATCTTCAATTACATCCGCGTACTTGCAACCTACACACAGAAAAGAGAGGACGATTGGGGGGTTAGGGATTAGGGGTTTGCCTTCAGGTCAAACCCCGGTTTTGGAATTAACCAAGAAATGAGAATGCTGTAAATGTAAATGTTTGTAATGTAATCAAGTATTGATACCTTGTTGTAAGAATGTTTGTATTCTTACATGTGAAGGTGTAATGATGTTGCTTGTTCCATTTGACTCACAGTCAGTTGATAATTGTGAAGAGTTGCACACAACTATTGGAAAGAAGTAAACTCAGAAAATAGGAGTTTTTCTCTAATATCTTTTTGTAAATTAGAAATAAAGATTCTTTGAATATCATTGTCAGGTACTGGAAAAGAAATTTGAGCACATAAATGCTTATATCTACTAATGAAATCAGTCACTTTTTCTTTAACACCTTGTTTACAATGCATTAAATCAATCAAAGTAACTTTAGGACTTATATTGTTTTGAAATTGTTGAATAAAAGCATTTGCAAGTTGTTGGAAAGAAGTAATAGAATAGGAAGGCAATGAGCAATACCATTGTAGAGCCTTATCTCTTAATGTTCTAGTAAACAGTTTTGCCAGCAACCTTTGGTCATGAGCAAAATCGGTACATATTGTTTGAAAGGTCTTAACATGTGTTAGAGGATCACCTTTACCATTATAAAGCTCCAATTGCGGGATTTCAACATGCTTAGGGGGGATAGCTCGAACAATGTCAAGAGAAAGTGGGCTCGCAACATCAAATGTGGGCACACTAAACTTAGATTGATTCATAGAGGCAATTTGTTGCTGTAAAGAAGAGACAGTTTGTGCAAGATTGTTAATGGTTGCTTCAGTCGAAGAGTTCATATTAGACATGTTAGATTGTGATGGAGGTATTATGTTATTGAAAGAAGGTATTGATTGAGAGTAAGGTGGCGGGACACTATGATAGTTAGTCATAGGATATGATTGGAAAGAAGGAACACTACAAGGAGGAATGGAATGGTTAAATGAATTGCCCCCTTGCGTCATGTTCATTTGTGGAGATGTAATAGGGACACTCACTGAAGGAATGAATGAAGAAGTCGGATTGAATGAAGGAAGAGGGTTGATTGAAGAAGAAGGATTGCCCCCATGACTGGTGATCATAGGTGGAATGTTTTGTATTGAATTAGTCATTATGTTTGATGTAAAAGTAGGTATACTAGCAATAGAAGTTGTCAAAGGAATAGAATGATTGACTTGAGTAGGAGGTTGTGTATAACCTAAAGTTTGGGCACAACTCTTCATAGGCATCACATTCGAATCCACAATGTGTGCAATACTACGCAAAATATCAATTCCATTCTTATCACTTTGAACCATACGTTTTAGACCCTCAATTAATGAAAGAGCTTGACTATCAGGGTATTCTTGAGACATCCATTGCTGAAAATCATCAAATTGGTTATCCAATTTCGAAAGTTGTTCTACAGAAACCTCATGGAGAGCTTCTTCATCATTAAGAGGATTAGAGGAATTACCCATGTCCTCGTTAAAAAGGCCATTCAAATTAGGTTCCATCTCCTCGGCAATTAAACCTTGGAAAGACTTAATTCTAAGGCTTCGTCTAACGGGAATAGTGTAAGTGGGGCTTATTGTTGTAAAACTCATGCACTAGAGAGAGAGAGAAGATTTTTAATTTTGAAAATAAAGTTGGCGAAATTGAACAATGAGATAATGATTATCCAATTTGAATTTTGTGAAAGAAGAGGGAAACACAACTTCCAAGAAAGGTAGGCACAATTGAAAATTAGGGCCAAGGGGGTAGCACTTAATTTTAATTGTTATCTAGAAAATTGAAATCTTGAATTTTGAATTTATTTTCGAATTTAGAGGTAGCAAATTTCAATAAAATCAGCCAATCTCCTAGATTTAAGTTGTTAAATGCAATCATGACAATCTCCCAAAATTTCGAAAAAAATGTCGAGGACCGTGGCGAATGGAGTGCACACGGTCCTCGCAACTTTTTTCGAAATTTTCAAGAATGAAAGTTATGATGATTTTAAAGCTAATCTGAAAAAATTGAGTGATTTTACAATCTGTAGATAGGCCAAATTAAAGTTGCAATCTCAAAATTGAACCCTACCAAGATTGTTGAAAGATACAAAATTTGAATTTTGAAAAAGAGAGGGAAACTGAAATTTTGAATTTTATGATTTTAGAGTGAATACTAAAAGCAATGCAAGCTTTGAAATTTAAAAGTTGACTCAATTTCATGCAAAATTCAATTTTGAAAGCGGAAATCAAATTTGTTGCAATTAAACATTTAATTTCAAAAGTCACAAATTGCAAAAAAAATTGAATAAAGCACTGAAACTTCGAATGAATGCCAACACACTTTTCAGATTTAGGACTGTAAGAAACACAATTTTAACACAAAATTTCAATTTCAACAATTTTTGAATGATTATAAGCCTTAATCCAAGCAATCACTAGACCAACTTTGACTTTAATTTTGAAAGTGTTAGAATTGATGAAATCAGCCAAGATTTTGGATTCTAGCAGAAAAATACAGTAAGATCTAGCTCCCAAAATTTCGGAAAATATGTCGAGGACAATGGCGCTCGGGGTGCACACGGTCCTCGCAACTTTTTTCAAAATTTTCAGGGATGAGAGATATTATGATTTTGTTGCGGAATCCAAAGTTACAACCGATTTGGAGGTGTTTTGATCAGTGAAATCATCGGTCAAAGGTTGAATCAAGAGGGTTTTAAAAATTAGGGTTTTGACACTTAACCACTTAATTTTCAGAATTAAAGCACAAATATGAATTGACAATTTGCAATAGAAGGGTAGATCTGAAACAAGCATTAACAATTAAACATTTCACAAGCTCAATTACTAAAAGAAAATTTAAGGTTTTTATGCAATTAACCTCTAAAATTTGCAAAAGATCAAGCATGGAAATGTAATTAAGGAAGCCAATTTTTTCAGATCTAACCATGAATAATCAGAATTAGGATGTTCACGTCGGGTTCACCAAAATGTAAAGCGGAAAATCGAACCCTAGGTGTTCCCCCACTCCAAGGAGAGAGAAAGGAGGTCACTAGGATTGACGGTTTTCACTTAGGAGAGACTTTACATTCAAAAGAGGGGTTGAAACTCACAAGATCCAATCCCACACAATGCAAGATTGAATTCTAAATGAGTTTCAAGGGTTGAGACAGCAAGGATACCCTCTTTTGTAAAGAATGTAGATAGAAGGATTGAACTAGGAGTGTATGTAAAGTAAGAAAGATTCGCTTGTAGACGGAGATAGGGACACGGGATGAAGCTACGGACCTGAAATTAGCAGTAAAATGTCGAGACGATGTTGTCCTGCAAGTTTGAGTGAAATTTGACGGGACGATGGCACCCGGAGTGCACACGGTCCTTCGAAAAATCCGCGAAACGAAGGGGGATTTGTTCGTCTCTGCACAAGGATTCCAAATCTTCAATTACAGTCGCGTACCTGCAACCTACACACAGAAAAGAGAGGACGATTGGGGGTTTAGGGATTAGGGGTTTGCCTTCAGGTCAAACCCCAGTTTTGGAATTAACCAAGAAATGAGAATGCTGTAAATGTAAATGTTTGTAATGTAATCAAGTATTGATACCTTGTTGTAAGAATGTTTGTATTCTTACATGCGAAGGTGTAATGATGTTGTATGTTGTAGGTGATCTCCTCTTCAATGGTTGAATCCTTGTCTTGAATGCAACACCTAGCCTTGAATGGAGACCTAGAATGCTCAATTGCTTGAAGGAATGCTTGAATGCTTGAATGTTTGAATGTTTGCCTATCGCTTCCGCCTCTTGCACACATATGTTTTTTCCACCTTCTTTCCGGGAGGGGAAATGTAGTTTATATACTTGTCAATTAGGGTTAGGAGACTGATTTTTCCGACCTTAGGCCGACCTAGGAGCATTATTTTCCAAATTGCAAACTTGAAGACCCGATGCCCAACAAGAGACCGGGCCCAAAATAGGGCCAGGGACCAGGGCGCTGGGCGCCATGGTCCCACCTCCCGGGACAGAAGGGTGCAAGGAGGATCAGGCCAAGGTGCAGAAAGATGCAGTTTTTGATGTCGTAAACAGGTTTCGGGGTCTCCATTTAGGTTCAACGTTGCACTGCCATCGTGAAGACCCAAATGCAGTCGAAATTGCAAGTGTCGCAATTTTACGACGCTACAGTATGGGACTAGGGAGTAGGAGTGAGTCTTTGAGGTGTTGAAGCAACTTGAGGGGTTAGTAGGCTAGTGAGGGCTTGGGGTTTGTTCCCTATTGAATAGGTGAGTTGGGAGAAAGATCTCCCTAATTGATTGAGACTGGTGGATGCTCTGCATCACAATGCTCCAATATTGACCTTACCTAATTCTTTGTTTCTCATTGAATCTTACACAAATGCTACTGAGGATGTCATCGGAGCCATCTTGTTATAAGATGGTAAAATAGTATGCTACTATTCAAAGATTTTCTTTTCAACAATGAGGGACTATCTAGCTTATGATAGAACTTTATGCATTAGTCTAGGCGATGAGAAAGCGTATAAAAAAATAGTATGAGAAAGACTCAAATTATGGGGAATACAAATAGAAAGAAAATACATGATCATCGAGGGAAAATATAAAATTGGTTGACAAATATAAGATAGCAACCATGCAGATCATACAACATTGATAAGGAGAATGCCTAAATAATAGTCCATATGAATCATCAAGTAATAGTAGCATATAGTCATAATAATCCTCACAAAGAGCAACCATGGAGTCAAAGAACACTGTCCAATGTACAGTTATAGCAAGATAAGAAATTTATATCCATCTATTCTATTGATACATTATTACAGGAGATAAATAGCTATAACAATCCCAATGATGCTATAGGGTATTCATACTGGATTAAGAGCATGCAACAGTGAATGTACCAGTATCAACACAGTGCCAATGAAAAGATCATGCATGAGGAGCATTCATAGCAATCAATGGCACAAAGGATAGTATAAGCCCAAACATAAAGGAAGATCATTTCACAGTGTATATTTGTCACAAGCATTAGAAGTCACAAGCAAAATACAGTGTTATGAGTCACAATAAGTGCCTTGGAGAGTGAGAAAACACCAAAAAGAAGGTCATCCAGATTGTAGAGCAGCACAAAAGCCATAGATTGGAGGTAGAATACAATCATGAAGGCATTTTTTTTTAAAAGACAGGGTTAGAGCCCAGTCATAGCAGTATCACAAGCACAATGTTGTCTAGATCATTTGACAGTCAACGGTGAAAACAAAGTCCCACACTTCATAGTTAAAGGACAGTCCCAAAGTTAGGTACATCAAAAGCATAAAAGCAGCAGTTACAGTGGCTAAGGGTCCCAAATCCAGGAGATTAGTAATGTATAGAGGATCAGGCGCAAACACCATTATCATGATCACTATACAAAAGGTCACAATCCATTCACTGGAAAACAACCAAGAGAGAAACAATGACTTAAGATGCAAAGCACGGTCTTCCATTCATCAAGACAGTGGCATCAAAGTAAATATAATGAAAACTACAGACTTAGAAAGGAATCTTGATATTAATGAGGACATTGGAATTTATAGCATTATAACTGATCAAAAGTCACCATCATGGAGGTATCCTTCACAGTCATATGATATAACAAGAATGAATAATGTATTGATAGCCATCAAAGATTTTGTCACAATATTTTATTGTAGTAGAACAATGATCATGATTATAATTTCAATCCAAATGCCTTCAAAGGAGCGGCTTCAACATAGGATTAGCAGTCTAAGGACAGTTTGCAACCATGGAATTTATAAATAGTTCGTCCAACACAGTGAATAATGAAATACTGCAACAACAATTCTTCATGGACAATCCATAGCCTTATAACAAATACACTGATATGGGCAAAAAATATCACTATTATCATGGGTCTGAGACAATATAAAATGATCATTATATACATTTATTAGCAATCATAAACTGTCTTAAAGGATTGGCAAATAAAAACATAGGTGTTCTCCTCATAGAACATAGAGATATGAAGCAATAACGAGATGTGAGGTAACAATTATAAAATTTGGATGAAATCAAAGAGACATTTACAAATACAACCTACCCTTTGTAATACCTAATTGAAAAAATGGATGTAATGCAAGTCCTTGTATCAATAATGTCTCGCATATAGTAAAAAACTAGAACAATAAGTTCCATATAAAAGTGGTTAGACTTAAAATGATAAGGAAAATTTAAAAATGCTAAAGAAAATGTCAACTAATAAAAAAACTTACAAGGATGAGGCATATTCATAACTTTTGCAGTCCCGCCATGGATATCAACACTAGAAGCAACTCATACTGTTAGTGTACATACAAGACAATAGGAGAGTTCATTATACCCAACAACTTATGGTGTTATTGTTCGTGTTGACTCTGTTGGACCCTGCAATTAAGATTCAATATACATTATTCAATAAGATTAACTGTGCAACATAATGAAATATTGAAAAGTGTGTTATCTTATTGAGCTTCACTTGGTTTAGAGAACAATTTAATATTCTCTACTTAACAGGGCCAACCACGTGAAGGTGGAAGCTCATTTGGCCCCTCCCCCCCCAACATCACTCTAAATTCCCCGTTAACATCTAACATTCATTCATTCTTTCTACCAATAATAAAATATGACATTCATTCATTAATATTACATAACGTTCATTAACGCATAACATTAATTAACATTAATTAACACACAACATTCATCAATATTAATTATCACATATCATTCATAACCATTCATTAGCACATAATTACATTCATTAACACATAAAAATTAGTCATTATCAAATAAGGTAGATTACAATCATTTCTTTTTTTGTTTTTTCTTTGAAGATATGTAAAGAATAAGTGGAGCGTCATTTTCTTCATCATTTCCCCCCTCTTCAGTTGTTCTGGCCTCTGCTCATGATCTCGATGTATGCCTAGTCCTCTACTGAGGATGAGGGCACTGAAGTGAAGGGGGGTCCTCTGCAATAACAAAGAAATGGGTTAAATTCAAAACATTTTTTTATTATTTTTACAAGTATTTCATTAATTTAAAGAACATAACCATGGCACTCTTTACCTGATGGGGCCACATCTTTTTGTCTAGCCTCAACCTCAACATGTTGAACACCCTCTAGATCCCCTGGAGTTGAAATACTAAAGGTTACATTAATGTTGAACACCAATTGCAATTAAATTTGTTTAAAGGAATAACAATGGTCCTCTTTAACTAATTGGGGAACATCACGTTCTTGATGTTGTGTACCCGGATCATGCTCCACTTAGTCACCACCGACTACATGCTCTAAAACATTACATAAATAAATTTTAATAGCAAATGAATACCTCCACTACTAGGATGCACATCCGGACCTTCGTGTGCAGGCCGTGTTTCACAATCAGCTAGCTGCATTCCAATGTCATGCGCATTCTTATCATTGCTCTTATTTAAAATAGATATAGTCACTTTATGTTGGAACTCAACATCAATTGGATTATTGGTAAAGTATTCAATTTGAAAGAATTTTCATTTAGGTTATTTACCTGTGTGACGAATTCACCAGAATCTTGTGTTTGCCCACTCAATTCTCATAGCCGTTTAGCCACGGCTGTATAGCCTTACTGGTAGAAAATTCTCTTGTCATCTTCAGTGGGCGCTCTATTGAATTCAAAGCCCTATATTTTTTCTTGGTATCGTGGATCTTTCTTGCATTGTTGATAAAAAAAAAAAAATCGTTTGCAATTTATAAATATTTTGATGTGATATTTCATTTACTGATACTTACGATTCATGCGGCAAGTTTCATATAACCACCAAAGATGAGTTTGTGTTGTCTGTGCTTTTCTTGTCTTTCCTTGGTTGCCTTTGATGTGTCACTCAGTCTATGAAAAGTTTGAAATATGTTAGATTATATAAATATAAAGAGTAATTAATTAGTACATAATTACATTCTTAATAGTATCCCATACCTTCTTTTTGTGTCTGCTGGTGTATTTCCTTTTTTCCTTTCAATTCTATCCTTGGCATCCAAAATCAGGTCCTTCCTGTCCCTCTCTGGAATCATGGGGGGACACTCATATTTTATGTTCTTCTCTAAATGGGTCTTGTATTGGTCCCTCACATGCTTTAGATATGTGCCAGCTTTTTCAAGGAGCTTGGTTTTGTCGAATGTGTCATTTCCAAACAACTCAACCATATAATTTGTCAATTCATCTTTTAACCTTTTTTCTTGGTCATTCCACCTTTTAAAGCAAAAAAAAACCTGTTAGATTCAGAAACGAACTGAAGCTACATTTATTATAGTTCAAGAAATGGATCAAAGGAAAACTATTCTAGCAATGACATGAAATCAAAATAGTGGATTAGGGTTAGTTCACATATGATGTTGCACCTTTTATGTATGGTGGGCCCAAATATTTGCAATGCAATGTCATTAATATTTTTATAAAAAATATCATTTCTTGCAAAAAATTCATGAGATCATTAGTCCAAAACGAGTGATTAGAAAGTAAATTATAATTAGACTATATATAATAATAATTTTAAAGTACCTGGAACCTTCTGTATCTTTAAGGGAATCATTTTTTTGTTGCTCACCACCAATGTGGCCTGCAACATTCTCGTACTAGCAATATGAGAAGATCCAGGAAATGATGGTATGTTATCAGTAGTAGTCGCCTCTGGCGCATCCTCATGTGCATCTCCTTCTGCAGAAAATGAATCCACTATGAAATGCCCCCAAGAAAGAACGCTTGAAGGGAAATAAACACATAATAGAAGATAGAGCAAAAGAGGGATCTACCAATAGTGGGCGGGCCAATATGACATGCAGTAGAGGATGTTTGCATGTTGCATGTTGTCGGCATTGTAGTCGATAATATAGGTGGGGGTAACCTCTGATGAGGCGTCGATGACATTTGCACAGGAACATTGACAACCCCTGAAGAATAATACATTAAATATATGAAAAGTGAAAGAATTGTAAACAAGGATGAACCTTTATTATGAACATTGATAGTATCAAGTATGATGTATTTTGGGTACTCAAAGTGATAAGCCAAGAAAATCATCATCACCTGAACTACCTGCAATACCCTGATCATGGCCACCAGGTTGATGAGGATGGATAATTTTTTGTAAAAACAACATGTACGTATTTTAGTTAATGACAAAAGAGTATAAAATATAAACCATTATTGAACTTTTGTTGTAATTAAAGCTTTCATTACTACTTGCTTGCAAGTTTTTTGATGTGCGCATGAATTTTTGCACCCTCTCTTGTATCTCATTAGTCCAAGGCTCCACAGATACCAAAGAAACAATCTCTTTACTAATTTTTCTAATAGACTTTTTTATCAATTCTATAGGGTTTGTGGAATTTGTGATGTTATCATCGCTTAATCCTATTGAGTCCACATCCCTAGAGAGGTGCTCAGGTATTGAAGCTCCCTTTCCCTTTCCCCGAACATCCTTTTGTGACAAGAATATCATTAACAATTACAAAATTACTCTAAAACACTCAAGAAGAACATAATAATGTAACAGTTTGCTTCTATCTAATTTGTACAATTACAATGAGGTTTACCTGCTCGGTAGAAGTGTCACGACCTACATCCCTGTCTGTGCTATGTGATGGATCCATGTCGCCCTGTGACAAAGAAAAAATATAAAAACGTTAGCGAAATGAAACCAATAGACTTAGCAAAAATACTTCATAATAAAATGGTATATTGGAGTCATTAATTGGAGGAGGGTTAATTTAAATGGTATATAGTACATACCACCCCCATGATAGTAACTTTGTTTTTATCTATACGATTCAAATTGTAATCGATTAGCAACTCTTCCCCTGTACTTATTGATTTTATTGCACATACGAATACATGATTTCCCTCATGCACCTCAAATATGCAATTGAGTTGTTTATTATTTGACCCAGGTCGCGTACTATTTATAAAACCTGCAATATTCCCTGTTGCTTTTGGCCTTCCATCAATGTATACAGTCACTCGTTTACTTTGATCATTATCTTTCTATTGTATATAATTTGTTGATAGTGCATACCTACACACTTTTTTTATATCGAACAATTTGCATCCAATTATTGTAATTGTAACAAGGTCCGACAAACTCCATCAATTCAACAACTTTGTTGTAACGGACCTTTATGTCGTCCATGGAAAATAGGCGCAAACCATGTAACGACGAAGGTGTTATGCGATATATCCTATCGTTAACACAGAAATCATTTTTTATTGGAGGAAGTTCCTTGGGTACCCATTGTTTCTATAGATGTTTGTACCTCAAGGGAACCTCAATGTCGCCTTTGGTCTCATCATCATAGGAACATGACCCCCCTTGAGCAAGGAAAAATTCCATGTGTGTCTTGAATTTTCTTCTAATATTTTGACCTCTAGTTGATCTCCCTATTGTAGACCTACTACATGTCTCACTTTCATTTCTATTCCTGCATTTCCCTCACTCAAGGAAGACACATCTGACAAATACCTATTTGGTGGTACCCGCACCATCAAATGAGAGAGTTACTTGGTAATGAGAGAGATATTTTGCAAATGAGAGTAATGTTGATGAAGAAGTCGAGCCTAAAGTTGATGTTGAGATTAAAATTTGAATAAGTCCAACTCGGGCCTCAAGTGTTGATAACTATATTAGATTTGTTGCTAATGTCGAGGTTTGAAAAACTAAGGAAGGTTGTTTTCCAAGTAATTTTAAAAAAATAATCTGTTTCTATAGGGTGTATTGACTTATACTTGTCGATCCATGAGACTGTGCAGGATCCTCGTCAAAGTGGTTTAGGTTCCTGCACATGTAATTCAATTCTCTTATGTTAGCTCAAAATTACATAGTACACAACATGAACTTTGTAGACAAAAAGAGTATTAAATAAAAAAAATATGTTGTCATCATAATCATTGTAAATTTTTTAATTCCTTACCTTTACTTTATGTAGACTATGTAGGATCCTCAACTAAAGGGTTGACGATGTCTGTAGTCAATGACCTATTCCCACCAAGGGTGACAACATCACACAAAATATATACATGAAATCAACACCATCAATTGAGCATCATAAGCATTACATTTGTAAGTTGATAAACAATAAATACATATGTATCATAAGCATCATAAGCATCACATATGTATCATCATATGTGTAATTGAACATCATAAGCATCACATATGTGTCATCATAAACATGCAATCCATCACATCTATATCATAAATCACCATCCATCACATAGGTAATAAACAATCCACATTCTATAAATAAACACAAAGTTCAAAAAATGTCACATGTATCATCATAAACATGTAACCCATCACATATGTATTTTAAATCAACATCCATCACATAGCTAATAAACAATCCAAATTGCATAAATAAACACAAAGTTTAAAAAATGTTACATAAATAGTCACTCTCCCTATCTCCATCTCCTCGGGATGGCATAGTTCTACTATTAGGACTTGCTAGAGGTGGAACATGAATTAAAAACATGAAAAGGTGCATCATGAATTAATTATGTAATGGCATTAGAATTCAAAACATAATGAATTAATTATGTTACCATATAAGTCAAATAAATTTTTATCAAGAAATCAATATTAAATAGATAATATACTAATCGCATACCTCCTACATTTCATTCATGTCATTGATCTTCTTCTTCTTCCAACTCATCATCATCATCATCATCATCATCACCACCACCACCTCCATCATCGTCTTCGTCACTGTCACCATCACCATCACCATCACCATCACCATCATCATTATCGATTAACTGTTAATCATGATCATGATCTACATCATCTTCTACTTCTTCGATATCTTCTTCTTACATCACATTATACTTTATTGGCCTTCCTCTTGGATCATGTCTAACAACAAATGAACAACCTGGTTTATGTGGAACCTCTGAGTAAAATACCTGCTCACATTGGCTTGGAAGAACATAGGGCTCATCCCCAACTGGTTCGAACGACCTTGTATTAACCATTGTAAAACCATTATCATGTTCAATAACAGTTCTATCAAGATCATTTTTATTCAATCGTAGCCTGTACCATTTGACAACGAACAAAACTAATTTGAAGGAATTAAAGTCACAGTCAAGTATATCATCCAAAATGCCATAATATCGATTTTGAGACTCTTGAGGATGTATGCCTTTTCTCGATGAAATATTTGTCACCTCAAAGACTACAGTTATCCCAGAATCACAAGTTTTCTTCGTGTCATCCAACTTTTGGATGCAAAATTTATGACCATTGCAGCACATAGCGTTGTGGTGTTTAACCTGCAATATGTCAAACATGTAAAAACTATTGCATCGTGAGTTGATAAACATATGGGTGATTAATAAATTTATACGTACCTGTTTATCTCTTAAACTATATTCTGAATCAATTTCCCTTTGCGTAACATTGGAATCTCCATTACAATGAGCTTATTTAACCAATGAAGCCACACCTTTCCATGTTAATGTGCAACCAGAATGTTGACAAAATTCAATCCATACTGTCATCCAATCAAGATTGTTTGCAATATACAAATGTAGTGCATCCCAATCTCAACCAACTGTACAAAAAATAAATAGACATCTTACAACTGATTTATTTTGAAGATTAAGAATTAATTAACTACAATAGCATCTTATAATTACCTCTCACTTTCCTCAATCTACCTTTCCCAATCAAGTACTACCCTTCGAATTTGTTAATGGGGTTAGGATCCCAAATGCCATCCACGTGGATCTTTGTTGCAACCTTAAGAAGATATTCAAAAATATACACCATAGTCTGGTATACTATATATCTCTCCACCATAGAACCCTCAGGATGTGCTCTTTTTTGAACCAAAGCCTTCAAAAATTTCAAGTGTCTCTCAACCATCCACATTGACCTAGTGTGTACAGGTCCACACAATTCAATCTCCTCAACTTGGTGTATGAGGTAGTGTTCTTGTGCATTGAAAAAAGTTGAATGTAGACACTTTTGCATTTCACACATTAGATGAAGAATTTTTCTCTTCCAATAATTTATATCTTCTTTTTGGATTTCTTTACATGAAAACCACCTAAAAGATATTCAAGACGCAAAAATATATATTACATAACAAGTAAAACAAATCACAAATATAATATCTATACAACGAACTGGACAAATATCACTACTTCCCTCATGTATTTTCCAAGATCATATATGACTTGCTTGACATTATTGTCGAAGTGGTCTAGGAGAGATAGAGGTAGAATGTATTGCAACAATTATAAAATTATCTTTTCAATTTTTTCTAACATAATACAATGAAAAGTACATGCACATTATACAAATATATAGTAAATACACAAGAACATGAATTACCTTAATGAAGGTATGCCAATCATGCGTTTTCATCCTTGGCCTGAATTCACTTTTCTTTGATATGAGATTGTTTATGTTCGTAGCAAATCCTGTGGGAAATCGAATTTTTTGTATGACTTCTTTTATAGCATTGCTTTGCTGGTCTGTTAATAACCAAGGAAGGTCACTTATATTAATCTGGTCTCCATGGCTATTTGATTGAATGTCATTTTTCATTGCATGATTGGATTCCTGAATGTCACTACAAATTTTGACATTTTTTTCTTTGTCACACCTTCCATCCAATATTTTCCATTATATCTCTGTTATATTCTTTCCAATATGCATAGTATCAAATAAATGTACAATTTGTAACTGCTCATAGTAGAACAGCCTACTAAATTGTCGGGGATAAATTTTTAGTCCCTTAGGAAGGTGGTCATGAATTCCTTGACGACCTTCACGATCATCAATCACATCATCAGTAAACAAAACACAATAGAAAATATGTTTTATGACATAAACCATTAGATGGAATGGCATTACCTTGATGATTAATTCTATTATATTCCAACTTCCACAGGTGAGGTGTCATTCTTTGTGGCTTTGATGTATTCTCTTCTTTCCCATTGAAAATATGTTTTTCAGTATTTCGATACTTATGATTTTTGTGGAGAAAGTGCCTATACTCATCAAACACCTGCTTTCCTAAAAAAATTGAATGACGAGATTTCATCTTTGGACCACAAACTAGACATGCAAATTTTCCCTTTTTTTGAAGACCTACAACATAATGTATAATTGGATTAAATATGTTAATTTTTTTAATTATAATTATCATGCGCAACTTGAACACTATAACATACCACAAAAATGTGTTAGCTCTGGGGCATCATATACTGTCCATACAAGCATCGCATGGAATTGAAATTGTCTTTGTCCTATTGGTCTAGAGATGTCATACATAGTGACACCATTCCATAACTCCAGCAACTCGTCAATAATAGGCTCAATATATACATTCATATCGTTAACTTGTTACTTACCTAATCGAATGAACAAAAACATTACATAATTATTATGACCATTTTACTGCAATATTTATAATTAAATGTAGACGACTATTAAATGATAAAATACCTGGAACAATCATTTCCAACATTATGTGCTCCCTCTTTATTGACATCCATGGAGGAATGTTATTGTTGATAACAAAAATATGCCACACTGAGTAAACAGATCTTAGCTCTCCAAATGGATTGACATCGTCCGCTGCCAATGAAAGCCTAAGATTACAAGGTTCTTCTTTAAAGTGTGACCACTTTTTCTCTATGTCCATAAATGTTGAATCATCCATAGGCATTCGAATAATGTCATCTCGACTTCTATTGCATGCATGATAATCCATAAATTGTGCCAAGCTAGCGCACTTGAATAATCATTGTATACATGGAATAATGGGAATATAACGAAGAACCTTGCGAGGCACCTTTTTTGTTATTTGATTTGTTCGCAATCTATTGATATGACATTCAGGGCATTCAGTTCAAAATTCATGTTGTTTGTGATATATAATATGATCATTGGGACAAGCATCTATTGCTTGATACTCCATTCCAATATCTTTCATAATGGCAGATAATTCCCGGTATGAGCGAGGTAGAATATTTGATGGTGGTAACAAAAACTCACTTATCAATCTACAACAAAAAAATATAATTTGTTAATATAAAGTATTAATGGTACATGATTCACCATTTTTTAAACTATTATGACATATATGACATACCTTAACATACGTGAGATTGTTATCATGTTGGATAAACCATTCATAACCTTCAAGTTCACCAACAACAATACAACTGAGAGAAGAGTTGCTTGGGAGCCTTTGTAAAGGGCCTCATATGCCTTCTCAAGTAGAGGTAAATCATGAACAACATCAAGGTCATCTTCATCATCATGGTCAGCTGCACCAATACTAAATGTGTCATGGATCAATGTATTTGTACCATCATCTTCAATTGTGTTTTGTAGCTCATTATCCTCATCTTCCATGGGATCATTATCTTCAGCTTCGATATTCACACCTCCATGTTCCTCCACTTTGAAAACCATATTCTTCGGGTTGTGTTGATCCATATCATGTGCTCTGGGGTGCTCGACCTATATAAAAATGATAAACATAAATAAGCCATGATCATGATCTCCTCATCAAGTGATTTCTTATGTATATAAATTGTTAAAACGATATAATGAAAAAATTACCAATGGATGATAATCATGTCCCCCTTCAATGTGACCATGCAGCCTACAATGTTTCTTATCTGTTTTGATTAGAAGTCTTCTAGTCTTTACCCTTACAAATTTGGCAGGGACAGTAACATTTTCCATCACCTTTTCTTTTCAAGTTAGACCACAGTCTAGCAATTGTCTCCTTATTTTGTTATTCGTTGATATTGTCTAACATGGTCTTTCTTCACAGGCGAAAAATCAGGCTATAGAACTAGCTATATAGAAGTTGAAATTTTAGTTATGAAATCACATTTCAGTATAAAATACCAAATTAAATTACTTGAACATAGAAATAATGCAAATTGAACCAAAACCATTTAACTCTTTTTTTTCATCTCAAAACATATCTAATGGCTTTGTGGTGATTTAGAGAAGGTGATATGCTAATGGTTTTGTGGTATGCAATCCTTGTATCATATCTTAAGTTGACTAATGTCTAATTGGGGTAATCCATGAGTGTCTAATGCGAATTCATTATCAATGTTATGAAGTAATCAAGAGTATGGTGATAGTCATCCTTATAGGATCCTCTCAATACTGTCCAAATCAGTCTAAAAGGAATGTAACTATCCATTCCCATGCTCATGCATTATTACATGATGAATGTTGCACTTGTGTATCCTAAACATTGGAGAGACCTTATTTGACTTTCCTAATCAATGTGGTTGTTGTCCTAATATGAAATACTGAGTTCTACCCTTGCCTCTGCATCAAACTTCTCACATCATGTTTCTTCAATAAAACACACTAATATGAATTGAGCCAACACCATGAGGATAGGGTCAAGTATAATGGCAACTAATCATAATATGTGAAGACGGGATTCACACCTAAGTTTTGGCTCTCAACAATGCCACACTTCCAAAATTGTTAGTCTCAAGACTTCTCCTATTGGGTCAACACTCATTGATGGCCACAAGGCCAAATCAATGTATCTAGACTTCGAACTCCTTACTCTAGGCTTGGAGGACCCTACAAGGTCTATGAATACTCACTTGGTATTACAATAGAAAGATACTTCCTCTAGAACTTTGTTTGCAACGCACACATCATTGGTAATCATTATTATGATGGATGGTCTATTAGGATAGTAAATAAAATACTTATTCTTTTTCCACCCTTTGAAACTACAACAAGGTATTTGACTTGGCAAGGTCCCCAGACATCACTTCAACACCAAACATTAGTCAATTAAACCTTTTGCCTTCTCAATGCATTTTTTTTGTCTTTCACTAGTTTTCTCAATCGAATACATAGGGACATCAGACCTTTCATGGCATCATCACATGCGCAAACTTCCCCATATGTCCCCGTAAGTCTAATATATTCAATACATTTCACCTAGCACTATCTGGTACAAATTCTTGTGTCTTATCCATATAGAATGTTTGCACACCACACTATCATCCTTGACTCATGTGTATGATGCAGAGGTAGGGGCATGTATAATGGTTTCAACATACAAAGTCAATGATCATACACTCCATTCTTCTAGACACCCATGGATATATTAATTAGCTTCTAGGCTTGGGAAAAATAATATGAATTGAGCCAACACCATGAGGATAGGGTCAAGTATCATGGAAACTGATCATAATTTGTGAAGACAGACTTCACACTCATTGATGGTCATTTTGCAACTCACCTTGAGTCTACATGAGCTACAGAAGCTTGTGATAAGTATGGATGATTATCTGCTTCCAATATGTAGTCCTTTCATTGTATGCAGACCTTAACAATAGCATAAATCTCTTTCATATTTTAGGTGCCTACACACTATGTTAGAAAATGTCTCACTATGGTAGGCAACTATATGCTACTTGAACAAGCCCTTCTTGGACTCAAAGAAAGTCTTCCAAATGTTAATTAGCTCAACAAGGAATTGATAGTTCCCTAATTTCAAATCAATCTTGTTGAAAAATTCATCTCCTCAGAGTTGGTTCAAGAGGTCAAAAATTTGAGGGATTAAAATACTTGTTCTTGATAGTGGTCTTGATTAGGACCCAATTAGTCTATTTGAATCACCATGTCCCATCTTCTTCTTGGAAAGTACAAAATGGGCTTTCACAAAGCAAAAGTAGTCGGTTAATATGACCCTTTTGAATCAAATTATCAAGTTGTTGTTAAGTATTGATGTAGTCTTAATACATCTCATGACTCCATTACATGTCCACACTTGGGTTTACAAACACAACTCTGTCAAAACAAAAACAATATCACTAGTAAAACTATGAATGTGACAATTAATACCCTTAGGACAGTCATAGAAATTTAATCTATTTCATTTGATTTTTATTCACAAACCCTTCCAAAGGTTTCATAGGGTCCCCTCACCCCTCTCTTTGTCATCAACCACTTCAAAATACCAATTGCTTGGTATTCCCACCAAATTCTTCACTCTTACTGCCTTTTACTGTCTGATACATAAGATATCAAACTGTCCTCATGCCCAAACACGTCCCAAATCTAATTTGGAGCCCTTAACACAACATAATATGATACATAGCATACAAAAAAGTCTTCCCACACATTTGGGTGAATTTATATGCATGGGAGACCAAACTATACATTATTTACTCCTCTCAGTAAACACTAGGCAGGGTTTTGACATTTTTTGGAAAAACTATGATATCTTTTTTAAAACACAATGAAATTCAATGCCACAAAAAGACAAAATGAATTTAATGCCAAAAAAAGACAAAATGAATTTAACTCACTTCTCTACCACATCCAATTGACTTCCCATCAAATTATGATGATTTTTACAATGAAAAATGAAGAGAATTAGACCGAAACATCCAAAAATGCATAGAAAACCCCAATTGCATTAAGAAAAACTCTTGGATGACATGTAAAAGGCCTATTTAGTCCCATCCAAGTGGGTTAAAACCTCAAACTACCATAAACTAACTTTCCAACCATACTTTTAAGAAGTTTCTACAAGAAATGCAAAAGTTGTCATGGCAAAATGACAACTTTTTTCCCAATGGACCTCAAACTTTCACAATTAGGTCCCAATACATGAATATTTGAATGGTATGGCATCTTCCAAAGAGGGTAAAGCTTTCACAAAAATTGAATTGACATAAAGTACAATAAAACATTTATTGAAATATGCAATTAACAATCTCCATGCACATCAATCCTCTTCACATTTAATGTCTCTCCCTAGCGTTTCTATTTTTTAGATAGTTATTGATTTGATCAAACACATGGCAATTATATTTATGGTAGAGTTTCAAAAGCCTTTATGCTTTGATGGATATCATACCCTACTCTATCGCTTAACCTTGCATATTTTCTATTCCTGTTTCTTGCATAGCCTGTCTCTATATTGTGCCACACACCATCTCTGCAGCCTTCCAAAGTAGTGTTATGTTTGCTCATTGCCCCTTTTACTAAACTCTATAAACTACAATCTTGTATTTATTTTTAATCGATGCTATCCTACATTGTTTGATATGCCATCTTGTTAGAAATCTCCTCTCTATGATGCTTTGATGGATGTCACATCCTGTTACAAACCTCACATTTTGGCACTGGCAGAAAGGATATTAGCAAAGGTTGTGGAATATGGCTTTTACATCTACCAATTGTCATTCCATCTTGTGCATATGGATTTTACATGTAGAAGAAATAAATTTGATAAATAGGCCATATGGTGGATGATAAGTGGAGGATGTAAGTACTAAAGGTGTGGCACTAGTGGCTTTGGTACATGAAGGTGACTAGAGGTTGTGGAAGGAGAAATGGTGGAAGTTGGATCTATGGTAGATGTGGGAGTAGATGTTATTTACACATGAAAATGTTAAGATAATACTCATTAAATAGCTAGGAATCCAACTTAAGGCCTTCTAATTGTTAATAAATTTCTCTACCATTGAACTACTACCCCCTTTCTTACCATTCCATTGTTGGCTTGAGTGTATATTATTTTAAACACCCATTATAAGACACATTATAGGTTCTTGGGGCTCTTAACCTAACATAGCTTTGATAACATTTTGAGCTACTACTCATGGACTAGTTAGGTTACCAAGCTATGACCTTATATTTGTTGTTAGAATGTGATCTATGACTAAGTATTTGAGGATCTTACTAACTTGGTTATCATGCTATTATGTGTCTCTAACATGACTCCTAGTAACTATATAAGGAGCTTACTAGTCCTAGATCTATGCCTTGTCTTTTTTATATGGTTTGTAGTGAGAATATATGAATCTTACTAGTTCAAAATGTCATAACTTTGTGTTTTGCATGCTCCATGTGTGTTACCAATGTTACTCATATTACTCACTTTGTACTCCCCTTTTATCTCAATATTGTAGATTAACAATATCATAAGTCTTGGAAGCTACCACCTTTCCAAACTTGTAGTCATCTTGACTCTTCAATATCTTGGTGAAAGAATATTTGGTTTCTCCATATTTTCCCAAGAGTACATGAGCATAATTTCATACTCTTGCTAAGAGGGGGCTAAATATTGCATCATAAGTTGTATCTCTTTATAGATATACACTAGGTTTGGACTCACTTTAGTGGTTGTACCTTATTTATGCCTAATTGTACTTAGATTTGAGAATGTTTTCATAAATTTGGTTCATTCCCTTATTCATGATGTTCCTCATGGCTCAATTTTCTAAGACTAGGGTCTTGGGAACCCTTATTCATGAAAATTGGACCTAAAATTTGAAACATGAATGTTGAATTCGCAAATAGTAGGAATTTCCTCTCCAAGTTTTGACTTTTCCAAAAGTTCAATTTGAAAAGGTGCAAGTTGAATATAGATACAAGTCTATTTCTCATTTCAAACCCCTATCAACTCCAACCCACATCTACCAATTTTTCAATCAAGCAATTCAAATCAATTGAGCATAGATCTATAATCGAGGAACAAGGCATTCAAAGATACAACTTTATTACATCAGTTATGAGCAACTACATTATGTTTTTCCATGATGAAAGCATACACTAACATGTTCTAGAAACATTAAGGCTTGTGTGGAACTTCATGCCAAGAATTTCAAAATTGAGGTATATTTGTCAATTTTTTATTTACATTTATGTTTAGCCTCTTTCCTACTAAGGTCATGCTCTCTTTTTACTCATCATAGCCCCATTCTTGCTAGTCCACACTATCAATCTATCAAATGGGATAAACACTAGTTTGGAAGAAGGGGGAGTCCTTCAAGGTAAGGCACAATAGGGAACAAAGAAGGTAGACCTAAATGTTAACATGACAAGGTCTAAAGAAGGAAACATTAGGAAACAAAAACAAAAGAACAAGTTAATACAAAAGTGACTCCTGAAGTATGGATCATGCCTCAAAAGACAAAAATAAAGTTGCATCTCACACTATTGTGGAGATAATCCCTAAGGCTCACACTAGAGATAAAAAAGTTTGGAACATATTAACACAAACTCTAATGTTATGAAGCTTCCTCTGCTAGCTACCTCCCTAGAACTGGTTCAAGATGACTCTCACACACATTTGTATATGTGCAAGGAAACACAATAGACAAAAAAAATAGTAGAAAAGGAAGATGGTTTTCCAGCTAAAGACCTTAATATAAAACATGAAAAATTTAAGTCCCCTAATGAAGAAAAAGGTAATGTTTAAGTCTTGCTTGAATTTAACAACCCTCCTAAATCTCCCCATACCTTTAGCTAAGAGTTCAACCGGACAATGGTCAGAAGTAAAAATAGAAAGAAGATCAAAGGAAAGAAAGCTAACATAAGAAGAAATTTGAAATGAAGACCTAATCATATTATAGATACTCAACAAAGGGAAGTGGAAAAGGATATAGAAATGGGGAAACAAGGGACCCTAGATAACTTTTTAGGTGACAAGAGAACTATTAAATGAAGATCCTATCATAGAACAACAAAGGGATAAATAGCACTAATAAACAACATACACTGAGGTGTACTATTATTGATAGTAAAATCTATATACTTTTGTTGTAGGAATGCAAGATGATTAAATATGTTTTTGCTAAAGTTCCTAATAAAATTTGTCCTAATGCAAGTTACTATGTTAGGTAAAAAATTGGAGCCTTAAGAGGGAAAGTAACTATCTAGAACTACCTCACTGTTAGAGGGGGTGTAGTTGATAACTACAAAAATAGTTTGACAATGGCCTCTCCTACTCTATCTTCTAATGAGAACTGGAAACTCATCAATGCTACCCACGAAAGGTTGATCCTTTAGCCGGTTAGCTCATTCTTCACTGTGTATACGTCCTAGTACCATGGTAGGGGAAGGGTGGGAGAGAGAGAAAAGATAAAGAGAGGTCGATTTCCCTCTGGGTCGTATAGAATTCATGGTGGCGAAAGGGGAAGATTGAACATCAACAACCAAGGCATGGGGGCAAAATTAAAAGGCTTTCGATGATATTGAGCTAGGAATGGCAAAGCACATGTAGTTGTGAAATGTAGTGGATAGCTCAAGCCATTCCAACTCCTCAGTAATGGGTGGGACGCACTCGACCACCTATATGAGAGAGAAACTTTAAGTTAATCGACCCAAGAAATTCCTCATATATACAAATCCGAGCAACGACATGCTACTACCATCAATAGGTAGGGGTCGGACAGTGCAGTCAATGAAAATTTGGCAATGACATCAGTTCATTAAAAGGCAATTTCATCAGCCTGTTATTTTATTCAGGAGTGGAGGTATTGAAACTCGACCATAAGCCATTATAGTATTTGTAGGTTCAAAGCAAGTTTTAGTAGGCAATATGCCATTACAAGTGGGTTGCAAAAGAAGGTGAAGGTTCTACCTCGAATGGTGAGTGTGTGAAACTATCTCAATGGTGAGTGTCATTTGTTCTTGCCAGAGGTTGCTAGAGGTCAATGCGGAAGCCTGCATGGGATTGATTGCGCAGATGACTTGCCCTCTTTTTCTTTTTTTTTAAGTAATGCCTGTTGTCGTCGAAATTTTGACGAACGCAGGCACTTTGAAAAAAAAAAAAATTCATTGCTAATGCTTTCTCTGTTGAAACCAAATGTGAAATTATCGTCGGAATTCTGACGAATTCGAGTATTTTTTCAAAAAAAAAAAAAATTTTGGTCACAATATACCTTCTCCATCGGAAACCTTTGTCAAAATTCTAGACCAAATGTATTAGTCAGAGATATTTTCTCTTGTTGCAAAAATGGCATCCATTAGATTTTTTCTTTCTATTGTTGTTGCTTATGATTTAGAGGTTGAGCAAATGTATGTGAAAACTGCTTTCTTCATGGTGATTTGGAGGAGGATATTTATATGACACGGCTAGAGCACTATGTGGTAAAAGGTAAAAGTAATTTGGTCTGTAAATTAAAGAAATCTGTGTATGGCCTCAAACAGAGTCGTGGGATGTGGTACTAGAAATTTGATACATATGTGGTGAGTTTGGGATTTTAACATTCTAAATCAAATCACTGTGATTATTATAAATTTGATGGTGATCATTTCCTGTACATTACATTATATGTTGATGATATGTTATTCATTGGTAAAGGGAAAGGTATGATTTTAGAACTAAAGTTTTAGTTTGTTGCTAAATTTGAAATGAAAGATCTTGGTCCAACAAAACACATTCTTGGGATGGAAATTAAAAGAGAGAGTGAACAGAAAGTTGTGGGTAGGCTAGAGTAAGTATGTGAATTTAGTTTTACAGAGTTTAAAAATGCAATATTGTAGACCATTGTGTGTTCCTTTTACAGTTGGAACATAATTATTTGTTTCAGATTGTCCTGCATCCCCATCGGAGATGGAAGACATGAGAAGAGTGCCTTAACAGAGTGCAGTTGGAAGTTTGATGTATGTTATGGTTTGTACTAGACCAGACATTGCCCAAGAAGTGAGAGTTATTTCTAGATATATGTCTAATCCTAGTAGAGTTCATTGGGATGCAGTCAAAAGAGTCTTTAGATATTTGAAGTGTACCTCAGAGCATTCTTTGTGTTATCATGGTAATATGGTTGGAGATGTGATTTCCCTTGATATTCATGGTTATGTGGATTCATACTGGGTAGGTGATATTGATAGAAGAAGACCGACCAGTGCTTATGTGTTTACTTTATTTGGTGGTGCAATTAGTTTGATGAGTAAGAAACAAGCTGTGGTTGCTTTGTCCACTACAAAACCAGAGTATATGACAACTACTCATGCTTATAAAGAAGCCACTTGGCTTAAGAGATTGTGTTCAGATATTGAAATAAAACAAGGTGTAGTGACAATTTATTGTGATAGTCAGAGTGTGATATGCCTAGCTAAGAACCGGACATTTCATGCGCGAACCAAGCACATTGATGTTCAATATCATTTTGTCATAGATATGGTCAAAGATGACAGGGTGAAGCTTGTTAAGGTAGAAACTTTGATGAATGTTGCAGGTTCTATCTTTAACTAAGGTTGTGAGCAAATTCTCTCTCTCTCTCTACTACCAACCTTGCCCAACATAAGCTCATTGTGGTACTAGAAAGGTTCCAATGAAGTTTTTCATTCACTTTGGTGGTGAATTATAGTAGAAAGTCATCCTTTTGGAGACTAAGGAAGTTAGATTTACAAATTCTTGCTATGGATCTCATCAAATATCTATTTGACACAATTTCACCATTGGCATCTCTTTCGTGTTTGTGTGTAATATTGACAATAAACTTATTAAGGCCATAGAACAATATTACATTTGAAATAAAAGCATGGAAGTAATTTTTGACAACATCACTCTTGTAAATGTGAGTACTATTTCTCTCAAAGAATTTGAATGTCATGGGTTTGTTTCAATTGATATTATTGATGATATTGAGAGTACATTTATAGTGATGAATAAAGAAATTATAAATATTTAATATTTTCAAAGGTTTGTTGTCTTCTAAAAAACCATTATTAGATATTTTGGCAATCCATGAAGATATCCTCAATCCATTTTTTTAATATCCTACAATCAAGGGCATTCTATGAGAACAATTATCTTTGAGGGATTATGTCAAACAGTTTAAGTGCCTTGTCTAAGCTTAAACATTTCCATACATGTTTAACATGGCAGTTGCACTACATCTCCTCTGCGATGGATATCCATACCCTATTCCAAAGCTCTCATTTTCACACAGGCTAGAAGAACACTGACAAATGTTCCAGAATCCAGCTTTATACCTGCCAATTACATTTGGATGGAATTTTTAGATCCATTTCAACAAACAAACACATTTTTCGCATATCCTACAATCATAGCATTCCATCAGACCATGTTTCTTTGAGGCATCCGACCAAACAGTTCATGTCCCTTGTCTATACTTACACATTTTGCAAACATGTCAAAAAGAGCATTTCCAACTATAGCACCTGATATTAATCTCCCTTACGTTGTTCTTTAATGGAAGTCCATATCCTGTTCCAAAGCTCCCATTTTTGCATAGGCAAATAGTACGTTAGCATGACACCAATTTGTTGTATTGTCTGGATTGTGAAGATGCCCATGTGAGGATGCTCATTTGTTTCATTGTTTGGATTGTCTACATTGTGAGAACGCCCAATTCTTTCATCCGCTCCATAAAGCAGGAAAGGTAGTTAGAATATCTTAGTAGGGGGGTATTCTATGATAGTTGTGAGGTTTCCTATGCAATCAAACGTCGGAACACTGCTTGAATTTGAATATTAACAACAATTATGTTTTAAACGGAAATGGATGGGAAAGGATGTTAAGGGGAGGAATGGGCCCACAACTCACCTAAGCAGTCAAAGCTTAGTGTGTGTTGTTTAAGCAAGTCCTTTGTGGCTATTGTGTACTTCTTTGGCTCGCGTTGAGTTTGGCAACTTTATTTCATTGATCAATGCATGTTGTTGTATTTGGTGCATTATTGACCTCTCACCGCTACAAGTCCCTATTGTTGATGATGTGTGTAATGCCCCTCCCTGACTCATTCATTGTGAGAGGATGTGATAAACACTTTTAGATTTGTGCTCTAATAATCTCTTTGACATTAGTCCCTCCTAGACTTGCATTTTGATTTATGTATCAATAGACAGATAGAATATTATGTGATGTCTAGATTTCTATCTCAGATGATATTGATGATGGTAGATACTTTATATGGACATATATTATTTGATGACTTGTGTGGATGATTGATACATCTTAGACTATATTGACGATGAACATATATTTGATTGTTTATATGTGCTCATTATTTATGATGGATCATATTGCTTAGGGGATTTTGATAACATTATGATTACACTAACCCTACTCTGTGATTATGATAACTGAGTTGACGCTTCGATGATTGTGATTGTCTTCCAGTGTCTTCACGATTAGAGACAATGTCATACAACTCATTGCGAGCATGATATGACGTTGTGATTCTCTATCACTTGCCTAATCATTTATGATGTATATATGTTATTGTAGACGTATAAAAATGACCATATTCCTAAATGAATATTTTATGTTCATTTCTCTATTTAATTAAATCCAATTTAATTAAGTTATCCACATTCTTCTATTTAATTAAATAAATTACTCAATTTATTTAAATTAAATTCACTATACCATTTAATGAATAAATCATTTTATTCAATTAAATCCCCCCTATCCACTTTTAATTAAATTCAAAATATAATTAAATAGTTATCCTAAATTGAATAAATCAAATTTATTTAATTGCAACCAAATTGAATAAAATACTTTATTTCAATTAAATCCTATTATCCCCCCATCCACTTGCAAAATCCCAAACCCCTTCCTAATCCCTTCTAGAATCTTCTAATCACTTCTAATTAACCTAACCCCTCTTCTAACTTTTGTCACATCCCTAAGCAAAAGGGAAGTCACTCCTCAAACCTTCAAAGTCTTTGATAACCATTAAAGGCTTTCAACCTTCAACCACTAAATGGCTCAAAGTCTTTGATAACCATTGAAGGCTTTCAACCTTCAACCACTTAATCCCCAAAGTCTCCAATAACCATTAATGGTTAACTCAAACCCTCCCACATGGTTAAAACATTTGTTTTGACTCAACCTTCATCCAACCCAAGGGTTTCATCAGGCCATTAATGCTTTGACCATGATTATCTCTTAATCATTTGCACAAAGGTTTATCCTTGGATTAACTCTTAATCCAGTGGGTAATCCTAATTTAGACTTGACCCTTAGCCTTTAGATAACCATGAGGTCTTCTCAGGCCTTTAAATGCCTCCAACCTCTTCTCTTAACCCAATCCTATGTTGACACTTGTCACCATTTCATTGGTGCCAATTGTGCACATGGATCCCCAACTTTCAAACTTGACCCTTGATTAAACCTTTCAATCTTGACCATCCATTGCCCTATTTATGCTATAAATAGACCTCTCATTCCTCCATTCTCAACAATCATCTTTCAAATTTGAAGCGTTACACTTATGCTCAAATTCTTTCAAGCTTTCATATCATTTTTATGCTCATCATTTAGCCTCTTTTAGATCAGAAATTAGACTAAATATGCATGCTTAGAATAATTTCTTTATCATTTAGCTCAATCATAGATTAAATATAGTATGCTAGGATAGTATTCATACTAATCTTGTCATCTTATCATTTAGTTTATTGCATTTCTAAGATCATACATAGTGTAACATCCATTTCATACTAAAATATATCAAAGCATCCCTCATTCTTACATTTGCCATCCCTAAGCCATTTTGCTCAGTAATCTGAGAGCAAAACATTGGTTTGAGGGACATTGTGAGATAGAGAACCATGGGACCCCCCTTGGGAAGCTAAGTAATATGTTATTACTCCATAGCTTGCACCAAGAAGTCCTGTGTGTGTGTGGACTAGTATTTTGAAATATTTTCACATATTTAGTTTTATCAGCCCACTTTTCCCGCATACAGTTATATTGCAGGAATGAGACATCGACTCCACCTGGCTTCACAAGTCTGAGCGTGTCTTATCCCAATGGCATGTGTTTCCCTCTTATACTCTAGGATTAAGTTGTCTACCTTGTCAGTTGTGTGGTGGTGCAAGTTGGTGGTTAGAGTAT
The DNA here is from genome assembly GCF_030272615.1 of Cryptomeria japonica. NCBI lineage: Eukaryota > Viridiplantae > Streptophyta > Pinopsida > Cupressales > Cupressaceae > Cryptomeria > Cryptomeria japonica. Next base: position 599,936,000 of record NC_081411.1, read on the forward strand.
TGTGTTGATATTCAACCCTAGGCCGAGTTGTTTGAGGTGTTGAGAGCATGGGGCTATTATTTATTTAATAATTGGATTTATATAATTTATTAATATTAAATTAATTATTATATAGTATGGTTATTTAATTATTTGAATAATTTATTATTGAGATTTTATATTTATTTTATTGGCTTGATTAATGTTTATTTTATTTTATATTTTTAATTTAATTGGTTTTATGATTTATTGCTTAATTGAATCTTTATTATCTATTTATTATTTAGTTTTGATTTATTATTTATTTGAGTTTTATTTAATCATTCTTATTTAATTAATTGAATGTTGTGGAGTTTATTTATATAGTTTTATTTGATTTATTATTTATCCCTTAGTTATTATATTTATTACCTACTCTAGTATCCTATTGGGTTGATTTATTATTAATCTATTATTTCTAATGTAATGGATGAAATTTGCCACCTTAGGAAAGATAAATCCCCAAGGACAAATTATCTATTTGATTACCTCTTCGAACAGGCGCAACACTGAGCCAGGAGAAAAAGGAATGCTCTGGATCTGTCAGAGAACTGAGACAAACCTCTGGCAAACTTTGCAAGGTTCTGTAACCAAGATGATAGCGTGGGCCCAAGACTATAGTACAGATTGTGGACTACAGCGCGGTGCGCTAGTGTCCTAGATGGACAGTACACAAAGATGGACAAAGATGTCTAGTTCTTATAGACATAACATAGAATAGAAGAAGAATTAACTAAACTACTAACTATCTAATGAGCTAACCAATTACGAATGAATAAATATAGAATTTATAGAATATTGGTGAAATAATTTGTGAATCGCTTAAATGGAAATATGAAGCAGAAAGGATAGAGAAAATAGGGAACCTGGGAAGCTCTCGAGTTTAGGATGCCAATGCATTGTGCTATCGTCCGTACATCCAGAAAACAATAAATCCTAGAGTCCAAGTGTTGAGTCAAACCTAAACCTGCGCACACAGAAAAGGGGGGAAAATTTTGGGGTTGTATAGGGGCCTGCCTTAGCCAGACCCTCGCTTAGGTGTTTCCACTGCCATGGACAACCAGATTGGTATAGATTGAAAAATAGATAACTTGGAACAAATTGGTAAATTGATAAATAGATGCAAAAAGAAAACTAATTCCTATTGTATGCAAATAAATATTGGAATATTGGTAAATACACTTATTAATGCAAAGGACATTGCATGAAATTGAAATAGAGAGAGTAAGTTTGGAAATCAAACCCTCCTTGATATTTGGCACCGCGAGCATGATGAAGTCCACTTGATAGATTAATTGGTAAGAAGCCACCATAAGGTCGGGAAGCTTGGTGTTGGTATTTGATAGCTTTCTTTTGGTGTTGATGTTGCATGAGTCAAGAGCTTGCCAAAGAGAGATTTTTGAGAGAGCTTGAGAGAGCGCAAAGATGAAGAGCCAAGAACCCAAAGTGGGAACCCCCCAAATGAGTTGGAAAGGGTTTTTAATTTGAAACAAGTGTGGAGAGCCATTATGGTACAATGCGGGCCAAAGGACACGCGTCAACGCGCATCTGAGTCACCAACACTTTTAAAATTAGACTGTCCATCGGTCGGGAATAAGTCCCAAAGGGCAGACATGGATAAACAATGATCCTTGGAATGAAGGTCCTATGATGACAAAAAGTTACAATTTTGATCATAGGGTCATCATAAGTGCCTTGGGCGTCATGCACAAGTGTCATAAATGCACAGAGTACAATTTAGGACACTACATTTTGCCCCCACTTTAGTGGACTAATTAGCCTCAAGGATCAATTCCACTAAATTAGTTTAGAAGACATATTTTTCAAGCTCACGTCATGCAATAAATGCGGCTAGGGCAATAAATGCACTTCAGAGACACTGGGGAGTTGCTGAATTCAGGTCCACGATCACGAACGATGCGCCTAAGTTTCTACAAAGAAAATGTAGCATCTAAAAAGACAAAGAACGTGTTGCAAAACAACCAAATGTGTCAGCATGAAAAATGGAGGAAGCTACTTAGGCGAGAAGAATGATTAAGAAGCATTAGTCTAGAAAGAAATGAAAAATCAGATGTAGGTGAGTATATGCCCCCTCATGTTTGGCCCCTAGTGAAGTGGGGAAAACAGGAAGGAAAGTGAGCCAGAATTGTCCCAAAGAAGGCAGAAGCCATTTTAGACAAAAAAATTTACTATTCACTATAGGCATTTGAGCTCAAAATTGTATAGGGCCAGAGTGAAAATGCCTCGCAGACGAGATCTTAGGGCGAGTATGATCGATGAGCTTCACACTATAGTCGAGCTGGGCGAGGAGCCCAACCAGGTACGCTTCGGGTCATACTCATTTTTGTCGTTATATGCATGTTTTTTAGGATTTTTCGGAGGACCGTAGCGTAGGTGTCCAGAGGATGCATTGTCGTCCTACCAGCGCTCATTTGTCCCATATGAATGTTGGCGTCTGGAGGAAATGGTATCATCCCTTCTGGATGTTGTCATCTAGAAGATACGATGTCGTCTTCTAGGCGTGCTGGTATCCATCAAAAATGATGAGGAAGGAAACTGATGAAATATTTTTTTTTTGTTTGCATGTGCTGAGATTGCCCGAGATACGGGAGCACACTGCGAAGCATCTATTGCAGATGTTAAGAGAGATTAGAGGATCTTACACGGTTCAAGTGGCGACTACTGCGCAGGGTCGACTTATGGTGGACGTATATGCTCCCTGACTTCCAGTTCCATGCCCAAATGCTGCAGGCACTGATGGAGCGTTGGGATGCTAATACCATGTCATTTTACCTACCCACGAGGGAGATGACTATGACGCTAGTAGATGTCTACCGGATCATGGGTCTTCCCATCAGAGGGGAGTGAGTCACCGCGATAATCCTCTCGTAGTGAGAGCTCATCGCCCAACAGGAGTGGGCCTTAAGATGGCGGGTAGACAACACAGGGCATGTGTACCTGCAAGCATTAAGCCAGGGTCGAGTCATGATTCCCCTTGTCCAGCGCATCATGATAGCGACCGTAGCACTGCGGGTCCTAACAGATGGTTGAGGATCGAAGCTAGCAGCAAGGTTTGTGCTACTTATTAGAGAGATGGAGAAGAGCTAGACTGTATACTCTTGGGGCCGCAACATGTTGGCTCATTTATACTATGAGCTTTCATGGTACGTGCACCATGAGTATCACAATATGGCTATGTGAACTCTACTACAGGTATGGGTCTTCGAGCACATCACGTGCACCTAACCTGTAGGATTTTTGACACTGATGCCCTTGGACATGCTATGGGAACATGCCTATCCTCTATGGTGTAGAGCATGGCACACGAGAGACCTGACCTTCTGGTGCATCTCATTCGATCAGCTTGGGATCGGCGACGTCGTCTGGCAGCTATACCAGGAGATGAGGGTCTCGGGCCCATAGCAACTACAACTACCATAGATGTAGAGAGACCGACTATGTGGTCATGCCATACTACTCACACCGATGCATGAGGTAGTTTGGGTAGGTGCAGACAATGCCACCCATCGCTCCTACCTGTGCACGATCAGCCATGAGCGCTTTGAGACCCTAGGACCGACCTTGTCCCACCATCGGGGACGTACATAACAACTTCAAGGGTAGTGATGATGATGACATCGATCCATAACTAGATATAGATAATGTCGGAGTCACTGTCGACTTCGTGGAGTGGTGGGAGAGAGTTGCCCCGACACTAATCTTCCCACCAAACACAACAGGAGGATATGCGGGGGTGTTGGGAGAGGATGAGTTTGAGGGCTCATCAAAGGCAGAGGATGATAGACCAGGCCAACGGCAGCAGACGAGGATCTCAAGTCTAAATAGACCGGTCGGGCCGACATTCCCAACAAGACAAGTTATACCACCATTAGCCGCCGCAGTTGGCACGGAGGGGTCTAGCAGTAGGGCTCCTCCGCGGGATCCAGACTAGCAGGTGGGTGATCTTGGTATGCACATGCCATTTTATGTTTATGTACTCTCACTTCTTTTGATACTCATATGCATAGATAGAGTTTTTTTATATGATGAGGTACTGATGCAAAATCTCTTTGTGTTTGCAGAGGGCATGGCAGAGTGGCTGAATTTTCTTTATCAGTCACTCGCAGAGATCATCCCGAGTGTACAGCCTCAGGGTCCTATACTGGATGCTTATCATCCCATCCAGTTGGTAGGATGACACACACATTTATTTGAGCCTATAGCATGGATGTGGACAGTATATGAGAAGGGTCAAGTAGAGCTAGTGTAGGGAGCAGCATAGTTAGCCACTGTGAGGGGGCAATGAGATCAGGCCTTGCAGGAGGTACAAACTATCCTAAGACAGAGAGACCAGGTAGTGACGCGAGCTAAGAGTGTCGAGAGGGCATGTGACGCTTTGTAGAGCCAGGTCGATGACCTTTAGCGACAGTTGGATGTCACTCAATAGGGTGTCACGGGTCATCTAGACCACCCTCGAGTGCGTTAGCTGATGATGGACCTGGACGTCGCGCATCAGCGAGAGATCGACTTGGCAGGAGGAGATAATGACACAGAGGGAGACCGTTGCAGAGCTACGAGGGGAGCCGAGGGGTCTGCGCTCGTGGAGCACTACAACCCTGAGATTGCAGTCCACCTTAGTCTAGCAACCTTTGAGGACAGACGAGGATCCACCGGTGCCAGCTAGCTCAAAGACACGTCCCAAAGTCTGAGATCCACCAGCACCAGGCCAGGACCCATTAGCACCAGCGAGATGATATATTTTTGATATAGATGGATGATATATAACATTCTTTTTGATATGTACACATATGTAAATTACACATATAAGACAACATCACGTATTTTTGTAGTGATTTGATACATGTACACGATACATTATACATATATATATGATGTGATTCGACATTTTGAACTTTTCTCTTGTGTCATCATGAATGGAAGTTTTCATTTGTATTATATGTTTATATGATGTATGATGTAGATTAGATGGTTATCATGATTTTTTTTACAGGTCGTTATGTTCATACATGCATGGTGAAATACTATGATGATCTATGAATTTTAGAATAGAGCATATGTACAGATGCACACACACACATGAATATGGCTATGCATAGTCACTTTATAACACAATAATGGAGGTTTATGTTGACAAAGGATACGCGTCAGGATGTGACCGTCGTAGGGAGCTAGTCATCATGTGCAAGACACCTATTACATATTTTTTTACGCATAGTATCAACGCAGGTGTGTAGCGTTGATAGGCTCTTTGAGAGGAGTGTCATCCATCAAAGATAAACCATAGGCACCATAACCATACACATAATTCACAATGTAAGGACCTAACCAATTTGGACTAAACTTTTCGCGTTGGTCAGGTGGTGCATTGACATTTCTCTGGTTCTCATAGAGGACTAGGTCACCTATTTGGAATGTTCTAGGAAGCACACTTTGGTTATACTGATGAGATTGAGATTTTTGATAAGCGTGGAGATGTTGAAGGGCCTTAAAATGATGCTCATCTAACAGTTCCAGCTGATTCAAACGAAGAGTGCAATAAGAATGATCATCGATAACCCGTTTTAAGGAGATACGTAAAGAGGGGATCTCCAATTTGATAGGCATGATGGTGACAATGCCATACATGAGGTTATAGGGCGTTATTCTTGTAACCGTACAGACACTCGTTTGATAGGCCCATAACGCATAAATCAGTTGCAAATGCCATATTACTTCATGAAGTGGGTTGAAGCAGTACCACTGCGTTCGACTACCGCTAACATGATTTGTGGTTTTATCATGGATAACATCATTTCTCGATTTGGTAGACTTGCTACCCTCATTTTTTTATAACAGTACGCCATTTAAGAACAAGGAGGTCAAGAAGTTCCTCAAGAAGTTCCACATTCAACATTGCTTTTCCACTCCTTACTATCCAGAGTCCAACGGTCAAGTGGAAGCATCTAACAAAACCATCGAGCAGATCTATCTTGCGTAAGATCTACTCGATGGTTTTGTTAGATGCTTCCACTTGACCGTTGGACTCTGGATAGTAAGGAGTGCAAAAGCGATGTTAAATGTGGAACTTCTCGAGGAACTTCTTGACCTCCTTGTTCTTAAATGGCGTACTATTATAAAAAATGAGGGTAGCAGGTATACCGAATCGAGAAATGATGTTATCCATGATAAAACCACAAATCATGTTAGCGGTAGTCGAACGCAGTGGTACTGCTTCAACCCACTTTGTGAAGTAATATGTGGCGGTAATAATGAAGATATGACCTTTAGACAATGGAGGAGATATTTTACCAATAATATCTAGTCCCCAGGTCTGAAAAGGCCACAAAGAGACTTGACTACTGAGCTCCTGTGTGGGGCCTCGAATCAAGTTGTTGTGTTATTGACATTGAGGGCATTTCTTTACAAAAGCGAAGGTGTCTTTCTCCATCGTTTTCCAATAGTACCCCATATGAATAATTTTGTGCACCAAAGATTTACCACCAAAATGACCACCTCCAAAACCCAAGTGAGCTTCCTGAAGGGCCACAAAGATCTCGGCTTTTGTTAAACACCGCAAAAGGACCATTAAATGATCTCATGTATAGTATGTCTGATAAGAGAATATAACATGTAGCTAATTTCTGAATTCACACACGCAAACTTTTACTAGCATCTTCGGGAAAGCTTCTAGTCTTTAGATAACCAAATATATGTGCAAACCATTCTCCTAAATAGAGATGAGCATGTATGAGATTGTCTTGATATGCGCTATCCAAAATAGCTGGGGAGCAAAGGACTTGCATCACAAAGCGGTACTCATCCTGGCCAAAATCAGGGCCTATAAGGGAATCTATGCTTGTCATTGCATCTGCGTGACAATTTTATCTTCGGGGGATGCTATCAATTGTGTAAGTAGCGAATTATTTCAGTATAGTCAGAACTAAATCCTTATACTGAGACAACTTTAGTTGTTTCACGCGATAAGCACCTGACACTTGATTTACAATGAGTTTAGAATCTCCATGGATGCGGATATGTTTCACACTCATGGCAATCACGACACAGAGTCCTGCAATTAGGGCCCCATACTTAGCGATGTTATTGGTGCAATGAAATTCCAAGCGGAACAAAAAGGGAATCGGTTTTCCTTCAGGTGAAACAAAGACTACACGTACTCCAGAACTAGTTTGACATCTTGAACCATCAAAATACATGTCCCATACAGGGTCTTGATCAATGATCAAGACCTCCTTGTTGGGGAAGAGGTCTAGGGTGGGAAAAGATTTGCTTGAGGGAGTGTCGGCCAACTGATCAGCGATAACCTATCCCTTAGTTGACTTCTGAGAGATGAAGTTCAGGTCAAACTTAGAGAGTAGCATTACCCATTTAGTCAACTGCCCTAAAAGATCAAATTTAGCAAAAAGGTGCTTAAGGATGTCATTTTTGGCAATGACTTGTGTTTCTGCATGGATAATGTAATGTCTTAGCTTCTGGGTCACGAACATGAGAGATAAGCACTGTTTCTCTATGGTAAAATATCTAGTCTCATAATATATCAATGTATGACTAATGTAATAGACAACTCTCTCTCGGCCTTCATCATCACATTGAGCTAGCAATGTTGCTAGAGCATGAGATGTAGCAGAGATCTATAGGAAGAAAGGTTTATCAGACATAGTCGACATCAAGATAGGAGGATTAGCCAAGTAATCCTTGATGGAATAGAAATCCTTTTGGCAGTCTTCATTCCATTTAAAGTGAACATCCTTCTTCAGCAATCATGTGAAAGGGAGAGTCCAATTAGCCAGTTGCGCCACAAATCGACGGATGGCTTGGATTTTCCCTTGCAGACTATGAAGATGAGAGATATTTTTTGTTGGAGGCATGTTGACAATCGCATCAATCTTATCTGTATCTATTTCAATTCCTCGGCGAGAGACGATAAACCCCAAAAGTTTCCCTGCGTCAACACTGAAGACACACTTAAGAGGGTTTAGCATCATTTTATATAACCGAAGTCTTTCAAAGGCCAGGCGTAGATTTTCAACATGCGTTCCTTGTACTAGGGATTTTACCAAAATTTCATCGACATAATCTTCTAAGATCTTATGGATGAAATTATGGAAGATCAAAGTCATGGCTTGTTGATAGGTTGCTCTCACGTTCTTCAACCCAAATGGCATGACAACATAGAAAAAGGTCCCCAATGGGGTCATGAAGGAAGTCTTATACTGATCTTCTAGGTTAATGCGGATTTGATTATAACCCGAGAAGCCATCCATAAATGAAAGCAAAACATACCCTGTAGTTGAATCGACAATCATATCAATATTCGGGAGGGGAAAGTCATCTTTGAGAGATGCCTTATTCATATCTCAAAAGTCGATGCAAATATGGATTCTCCCATCGGGTTTGGTCACCGGTACAATGTTTGAGATCCAAGGAGAGTAATCAATAGGCCGGATAAATCCCTTTTAAGAGCTTCTCTATCTCAGTCTTGACCAACAAGGCTACCTTAAGATTCATCTTTTGAATCTTTTGTTTCAGCGGTTTAGCATTAGGACTAAGCACAATGTTGTATACCACAATTTACTCATCAATGCCAAGCATCTCTTCATAAGACCAAGCAAAGATATCAAGGAATTGGTGTAACAACTCAGAATATTCTTTCGGTTCTTCAGGGGACAAACATGTCCCAATCTTTATAACTTTATCGAGAGTCTTATCACTCACGACAACATCAGTAGTCTCCCCGCATAGGATCGCACTATTGATTTTCAGATGAAAAACATATATTTTCTCTTCGTTACCAAAAAGAGGTGCCCCTGTGCAGTGGATTATCCAAAGTAGGCTTGAGCATTCAAGCAATATGGGAATTGGTGTTTATGGTGATAAGACGACAGCTCGTCGTAGACACCTAGAAATTCCTTCAAGGATTCTTCTGAAGGGAATAAGTCCAAAGGAATCTCAATAGGTGATGCACTAGTATCAATGAGTTCTAGATGAACAAGCTCCAGAGGCAGGGGATCAGCCAAAATCATGTTCACTGTGAACCATGGTTTCACCTTTCATCCCGTATGACGATACCCTAGTCTAGTGTTGTGGTGGCGAGGTTCAACCTCTAAAGGGATTTGAATGCCTTGTCCATTAGGCCCACAACCCCTTCGATTGTACCCAAGTTGAGAGACCAGCTTGTATCCAGGACCATAGATCTCTTGAAGCTCCTTCCCTAATGGTGGTTTGGTATAGAAAAGATGATCCACATGGTAAGCATCACTCGACTTTATGGATGCATAATCATCCTTCATAGCTGAAGTGAATTCTATCTTTGGAAAACTCAAGTGGACAGGATGTACTTTGTACTCACCAAAGTGGGAATCAATGAAGTCCAAAGAACCCTAATTGTCGCCTAAGCCTACATTGATTTTCGATGGATAAGGCGACTTTACTAGAGATCATTTCTTAGGCAGAGGCTCTAGCATTTCCGTCTTGGGAATGTCAATTGTGAGAGACTCAGATGACTTCTTTTTAGCAACTCCCTTAGGTATCTCTTCTTTCTTACACTCTTCCTTTTTAGGGGAGGTGACAGAAGTAGAAGTTATCACCGAAGAAGATAAGCTTTGTACCCACTTATGAAATAAGGGTGTAGCAGCAGCCTAACCCCCTGCGGCAATCTAACATAACTGCATAGCCTCAAGGTCAGCTCTAACTGTGACAACCTAGTTATCAACTACAAACTTCACCCCTCCATGAAGCGTAGAAGAAATGGCTCTCAAGGCATGATGCCAAGATCTACCTAGAAGAAGGTTGTATGATAAAGAACTTGGCATAATTTGCACAAGGGTTGAAATGGTTACCAGTCCAACCTTCAAGGATAGTATGACAGTTCCTACAACGGGTTTTCCATAGTTGTCAAAATCTTGAATGTACAGAGAGGATGTTGGCAAAGATTTCGGATCTACTTTGATCTTTGGTAACAAGTCCAATCCGCAAACATTAAGTGCAGATCCAGTATCAATTAGAGTTTGTCTGATACCCACACCATTCACATGGACAATAATCATCAAAGGATCTTCTAGTTTCCTCACCTCGGGAGGCGAAAGTTCATACGGATAGAAAGTAATATTCGGTGAATCCACATGAATATGATCCATCAATGCATTCACGTCACTTGGTTTCATAGAGGAAGGTAGCAAGATCTTATGTAAATCTTCTTGCAGCATACCTTGGTATACCAGGACGGTTTGAAGCAAATCCCACAGTAATATCTTAGCTAGAGTAACCTTCAGTTGCTTGATAAGATCATAATCACTCGGTCGCTTGTCCGCCGATATAGGTGCCTTAGGAAGAGTCAATTGAGAAGGTGGTAACGAAATTTGTTATTGTCTTGGAACTTGCTTGTTATTACGAGTGTTATACGTGTGTGCAATGGTGTTCTAAGACAACTATCTAGATTGCATAAATCTTACATATAGATCGGAAGTTTCTCCTTTGAATGGCTTTCCATTAATGGACTTAACATTCTTGGGGGAAGGACTAGCCAATGTCACATGAATGAAAGGTCTCTTAGGCCTTTGAGGGGTTGTGGAGATGACAATGACATTCACGGATGATTTTTCTTCACATGAGGATGTTGAGGAAGGTGACTCGTCCTTTGCACTCCTTTTTGGAGGAAGTGCATCAAGGAAGTTGTCTAAGACTTCATCCAACATATCAAAATCATCTTTCAAAAATTCATTATCAAAGGCATTAAACTAAAAGGAAGAGATCAGACATATAGACCATTCACGTCGGGTTCACAAAAATGTAATGGATGAAATTTTCCACCTTAGGAAAAATCAATCCCCAAGGAAAAATTATCCGTCTGATTACCTCTTCGAATAGGCGCAACGCTGAGCCAGGAGAAAAAGAAATGCTCTGGAACTATCAAAGAACTGAGACAAACCTTTGGCGACCTCTACAAGGTTCTGTAATTGAGATGATAGTGAAGGCCCAAGACTACAGTGTGGATTGCGGACTGCAGTGCAGTGCGCTAGTGTCCTAGATGAACAAAACATAGAGCTAGAAAAAGATGCATGGTTCTTACAGACATAACACATAACAGAAGCAAAATTAACTAAACTACTAACTATTTAATGATCTAACCAACTACGAATGAATAAATATAGAATGTACAGAATATGGGTGAAATAATTTGTGAATCACTTAATTGGAAATATGAAGCAGAAAAGATAGAACAAATAGGGAATTAGGATGCCAGCGAGGTCTGTGGACGCTAGCCTTAGTTAGACCCCCGCTTAGGTGTTTCCACCGCCATGGATAACCAGATTAGTATAGATTAAAAAATAGATAACTTGGAACAAATTGGTAAATTGGTAAATAGATGCAAAAAGAAAACTAATTCCTATTGCATGCAAATAAATATTGGAATATTGGTAAATATACTTATTAATGCAAAGGACTCATTGCCTGAAAGTGAAATAGAGAGAGTAAGTTTTGAAATCAAATCCTCCTTGATATTTAGCACCGCGAGCGTGATGAAGCCCACTTGATAGACGAATTGGTAAGAAGCCACCACGAGGTCAGGAAGCTTGATGTTGGTATTTGATAGCTTTCTTTTGGTGTTGATGTTGCATGATTCAAGAGCTTTCCAAAGAGAGCTTTTTGAGAGAGCTTGAGAGAGCACAAAGATCAAGAGCCAAGAACCCAAAGTGGGAACCCCCCCAAATGAGTTGGAAAGGGTTTTTAATTCGAAACAAGCGTGGAGAGTTGTTACGACACGACACAGGCCAAAGGACACGCATTGACACGCATCTCTGTCACCGACACTTTTAAAATCTGACCATTTTTTGGGACATTAGCGCGACGCGTGGACGTCCTCGTGTTGCGCTGTTGTCTGTCAAGAATAGTTCCCAAAAGGCTGAAAAGGCTAAAAAATAATCCTTGGAATGAAGGTCCTATGATGACAAAATGTTACAATTTTGATATGATAGGGTCGTCATAAGTGCCTTAGGCATCATGCACAAGTGTCATAAATGCACCGAGTACAATTTAGGACAATAAATTTAATTATATCATTCCCTCTTGTTACTATATTGTTAATTGAGAAAACTTAATTGTTACCTACCCTTTTATCTGATTGGTTGATTTTGAGGGGGTAAGTAAATAAAACTATTTTATATTATTTACCTCGAAATAAAGTATGGTAGGTATAATATATAGTTAAATAGAATATTTTGATTGGTCGGTGCATTCTTATAGTTTTGTGTTTAATTTTTCAATTTAATGGTTTTTGTCATGTGTTGTCAGGGTTGGCATCTTTGCAAATTTTGGATTAAGAATTTTGGTTTCTTGGATGATTGAATTTGGATCTGGATTGATAGAGATTTGGATTGGATTATTGTGTTTCTTCGGTTGTTGTGGCCATCACTTCAAATTTTTCACGTTGGAGCTAGGTCTTTATTCTTGAAATTTATATTTGCAGAATGGAATTTTTTTCTCTGTCTTCCTAAAATATTGTATTTGGGATATTTGAAATAGCTATTTGATACTAAGTTATTATTTTTGATTGGGGAAAATTTTTAGGATTCTATTTATCCATATGTTCTTATGAAATGGAAGAATGTATCCGTGTAATGATTGTGATGCATGTGGTTGCCTTCGTTGTGCATATTTTTCTTGTTGTTTTCATTTAAGATGGATTTATAGAGTTATTTTTTCCATTCATTATGGTGTGAGAGTCCTTCTTTTACCCCAGTGAATCCACTGGTGAAGTTTTGTGCAATTTGGGTGTGTTCTATGTAAGTTTGTGTGTAGGGAGTGCATAGTTTTGATACTGAAATTCATTTATATGATCTTTTGAATCCAATTTTATGTTGTCCTAGTTCTATTTTGTCCTCCTGCATCTTTTGGGAGAGTTATTTATCAATTTTGCAGGCCTATGTGCGAATTGGGCAAGTTTCATTACCTGTTTTGTCTGTTTTTATTGATTTTTGCCTTTTGAACCCAAAATACTAAAAGATGGCACCAAAACACCAAAAGAAGACCCAAAAATTCCAAAAGATGTCATGGATGTGCTAAATTGTCTCCCAGAGGTGATAAACTAGTTTTTTGTTTCGCAGTTCTACCCTGAGTTGCTAGTTTTGTCAGTTTTGCTCAGTGTGAATGCTTTTCCAAATTTTGTGCTTTTACCAGAGGCTATATGTGATTGCTTTGGATTCTCAGAGAGGTCTTTTGATATTGTATTTCTCATATTATTTTTTATTTTTTCTCCGATAAGATGGTTCATGCCTTACCATTAAAGATTATGCTAATGTGTTATATAGCTCTAGCAAGAGGATGAATGGCTTGTTGTTGAGGAATAGTTATGAGAGCTCCAGTGGGATGATTATGCCTCACTATTGAGGAGTGATATTTCTTTTTTATTAGCTATTGATCTCATGTATTATCCTTGGTTCATTCATTGTTGTATTGTTTTGGTGGAGGCTCTTGCTTGCTTATGGGCATATGATTCATATTATGTTTCAGTTTGTATCAATGATTATGTGACTGTGCTTATATCTTTGGAGAGCCCTCGTTATGTTGTTTTGATGTTCTTTGTGGTTTATGTATCACCCTAAGGTATTGGTCCATGATTAGGGGGATTGGGCTCTTGCATGTGTATGACGAGGGTCATGAGAAATGGACCTCTGGGAGGGAGTCTAGACCTGATGGAACCACATGAAGAGTTTTCCTTGTAATTGCAAGTGATAACTTTAATAATTAATTAGTGGGTTTGGGTAATTAGGAATTCACTTAATCAAGATAATGAAATTTTTTTTTGGTGCCCCACCTCATAGCCCTTGAGAGGAGACTCGGGATGAGCTTGGGAAGACCGTGGAGACGGTAAACCAAACTCCCTTGATTGCTCATAGGTTGATATGGCTCCACATGTCTATTAGGGGTGCGGGTGGAGATCTCGTAGTGTCAGGTAGAGATCCCAATATTTATATATTATGCCCTTCTTTGTGAGGATAGCATGTGATGACACTCTTCCCTACATATATCCATTATCCTTATGCCTTGATTGTTGATTATGCTTCTAGGAGTTTATTGATTTGTGATTAGCCTTGTGATGTGATTTGATTCATTGTTGTGGTTATTGTCTTGAGGATGTCTTTTTGAGTCCCTTGGTTGTTAGGTTTCAGCCTAGGTCCTAAGTGTGAGGTGGAACCCCATGTCATCTCCTAGCACGGAGGGTGGTTTCTATTTGGTTCCACATGGTCGAGTGGTTTGATGCCTTCTTCTATTGGGATATTCTTCATTGGATGCTTGCATGCATGGACATGGATTTATATTATCTCATCATGTGGATGGATCTTGGAGCTCATATTCTATGTAATTGGACTTGGTATCATGTGTTTTGTATCTTGAGAAAGATGTAATAGTAAAGAAGACTATATAATTAGTACCTTGTGAGCATATGTATTAGGACTTGTAGTAGGTTGAATTCAGAATGAGATGTATTGAATGAGATTGTTGTAATGGGTATTCAATGTGTATGTAATTCTGGTTTAGAAAGGAACTAAGTGATTGAGTGATACGATTGGATTATCTTGTGTATATCTTGTGGATGGTAGTGGATATGTTAATGATCATGTATGCCTTGATTTGAAAGATGTTAGTCCTTATTTTTAATTATCTTTGATATATGGAAATGAATGAGTAGTTGTAAATTTGGATTGACTCTATGATTCTTCATTATGCGGAGCTGATTCCTAGGTGTTGAGATAGTGTATTGTATCATGATGGCATTGTAAATGTAAATTAGATTAATAGTTGTTGTTATAACCTTGCATATGTATATGGATAGTAATCTTGATTCATTGTGCAATGGACATTCTTAAGGAAGCATTCTAGTTCCATTTGTAGGAGAAGTTATATATATATATATATATATATATATATATATATTCATGATGTGATAGATGAATAATGAAAGATATGGGAATTAGGAACATTTTATTTGGTATTTTAAAATGAACTAAGAAAGTTAATGGGGTTATGTAGATAGGCATTTGATAACTCATAATCTCATGGCAGGAAGAAAGTATTTGAGTAGAACTTAAGGAAATGAATGTTACTGAATTCATGATGTGGATGTTTAATGTGTTGTTGCTAGTGAGTAGTGATGTTGGAATACCCTAGGGAGAGAGATTAAATGGATGTATGTATGTTTTGAGATGAAAATGATTGTGATGTTATTTCTGCTTGTGATATATGTCGTTATGATTATGGTTATATTTAAGTTGTTTATGCAACCATGACATGTTATGATTCATACATTTGAGTAATGGTAGATCTATATGATGCTTTGGTAGATATTTAAAAAAAAATTATCACCATTTGTTACTTAGTTTAGTTATTTTCTCTAGGGTATTTTCGGGGGTATTACAATGTGTTCCAAATCAGGTTGAAGATGAATCTGATTCGTGTGGCCCTCGGTTTGGCAGGGCAAGTACACGGTTTCCTTATGCATCCCATGCCTTGAGATATTTTTGGTGCATGCACACCATTAGTGGTTCATAGCACTGGAGGTGTTGTGCAAGCTATTGCAGAGCCAATAAAAGATACTTGAGGAAAATGTGACATGCACAAACAAAACATCAGCTCTTTTGGATGTGAAAACTATAGGCACCATTGTTTATATAAAGATTGCAGATTGTAAAGAAATGAAAGGTCACTAGATAGGAGGAGAAGAACAAGGAAGACACATCTAAGGCTAATGATTTGTGTAAATTTCCCATGAACTTTGGGAATATAGAGGAATTAATTCATGAAAATCATGGCATCGTTGATCTAAACATCTTTTCTCTTCAGCTTCCAAAGGTTGGTAAGCAACTTTGAATTCTCACAAATCATCCTCAATAGAACATTATTTCTATTGTGCAAGATATACTTGAAGCTTGGAAGAAGGTTATTACTTCAAAAACCACAACAAACAAAGCTTAAAATTTTGAGAGACCAGAGTATATCGTTGTTCGGAAGAGACTAAAGAGGCTTTCTCCAATGTGTATAGAGAAGTTGAGGGGGATCACTTTGAAAGAGTAGTAGAAAATTGTGAAGCTCATGTTTGTTAATAACTTTTGATATTAGAAATTAAAATTAAAATTTGTATTAGTTAGTATTGATTTAGTTTTTTGATAGTCAAGTTATATTATTTTGTTTAAAATAGGGTTCATAAGTATGTCAAAATACCAAAGAGTAAAAAAATATATAATTTTTTTTGCCTCAATTGTAATTGGATGCACTATTATTTGTATGTCATGTCCATTTTGTGGGGGGGCATTCTACAAATTGAATTTCAAAACCAAATTTTCTAAGTAGAAAATAACCTAGAGGATGGAGACACCAAAGGTTGGAGGACATTCAATAGCCTCTCGTGAATCACTAGTGATGGGGTTGCCAAATTGGTCTAGTGGCAAAATTATTTGTGCCAAAATGACTAAAGTCAAGATTGATTTTTAGGTGGTAGCGACAACTATCTCATATAATTTGTGATAAGAGTGCAAATGATCTAAAATGGTGGTTGCATACATGACAATAAGGGCTTGGTGTTCAATATTTTTATGTAAGTGATTGAACGTGTTTGTCCCCAATCACTATTGTTGATTGTTTTAAAATGGTTGTATTTGTCTCCATTCACAAGATGATGTAAGTGATTGGATGTATTAGTCCCCAATCACTATTGTTGGTTGTTTGTGAATGGACCTTGTTTGTCCCCATTTACAAGATGGTGTAAGTGATTGGAAGTGTTTGTCCCTAGTCACAACAGTTGGTTATTATGATTGGATGTGTTTGTCCCCAATCATAATTGTTGTGAGAAGATGTGTATATCCATGTTCATAACCTTGATATTAGATAGATATGTTAGTCCCTATCCTTGGTTCCATTGGTAGATGTGTTTGTTCCTATCCTTGAATGAAAGTACAGTAAGTGTGGTGTACTAGTTCTACCATTACTTATCAAGAGTAGATGTGTATTATTGGCAATATTATAGCAAATTGAGAGGGGGGAGGGTGAATTAGTTTTCTCACAAACTTAACTCAAACTCAATCTCAGATCTGATAATTAACAATGAAAGCACAAATCAACACCATATCAATAACACACATAGCACCAAGATTTTTGACATAAAAATATGGTTAAGGGAAAAACCACAATGGGAACCTACCCACGATATGATAATACGTTGTTAGAAGTATATGTAATATTATAATGGGGAATACACATGCATTCGAGCACACTGCCTATAGCTCACTGCTCAAAACACATAACAAGAAGGGTTACAACCCTTGGGAAGACTCACTGTCTTACAAGAACATTCAAATTACATCTGAAAGATCATGAACTGATAAAGTAGCATCTCCTCATGCATGATTACAGTTTCGGTTAAGCATGCAATTTGATCTTCTCTGCCACACTTCTTCACACTTCAAAAAGATCAAAACATTGTTCGCACACTTACTGATCACACTCGAATACACTTGTAGATACATCTCTCATATGATTATTACATATATTTATACAAATCATTAACCTATATTTCAAGGTCAGCTCAACACACATCACAAATCACAAAGCTATAACCATACACGCTACAATATTACATGTGGACCAAAACAATATTGGATAAGACATATTATGGACCTAAATAAACACCTCTAACAAGAAACACCTCCAATAATTATGCCTCGAACATTCACAACACACAACAATCATCATGTTGGCCAAGAACATGAATAACACCACCAGATCAAGGAAAATCATCAATAACATGCACAAAAATTAATGCAAACCATCAACATGGATAGGACATGATCTAGAAACATCCACAAGCATCATGAACTACCATAGTAACAACCGCAACATCACCACTTACTAGAATCTTCATCATCATTATACCGAACCTCAAGAACACTCACTAAACTGACTGTCAAACTGAAAGATTCATTTGCAGACCTCCAAATCATGAACCATTTGAATTGAGGAAACATATGAACATCCCAAACACTCTACCAAATCCACAAACCAAGATATTGCAATGCAGAGCAAAATCTAGAACATTGATCAACATCGAACAATTGAAAAACCAATCGCAATACCGGATCTCATAACCCAATCAAGTCACCATGCAGATCTATGAAATTATAGTTGAATCAACTAGAGATACTTATCTCAAAACCCTTTAATCCAAAACAACTCATCTGCAACACACTGACCAAACCAACTCACTTAATCTGACTGCAACACTGAAACATATAAAGGAATATGTTAACATCAATGACAACACATTATTCCAACAAACTTCTCAACAATATTCAACAATCTCCCCCTTTGGCATTGATGGCAACATATGAATGTGAAAAACAATCAATTCAAAGAAATAATTAAACTACCAACAATCTCCCCCTAAGATCTGGCATATGATATGGGAGTTTCTCACATGATTCTCTCCCCCTTTGGCCAAACTCTCTCTCCCCACAACTGAACATCAAAACTAACAAATCTAAACATTTGAACCACAACATTGGCTACTCCCTCTGAGTAGAAGCCTCACTCATCAATTCGGATATGAAGATAGCTTTGTGAAATCAACCGGACTTATGCAAATCCATGCATCTTGGTTCTCATCAATAGGGGAAATCACCCCTAGCTTCTCTCTGAGATACTCAAAAGTATCCTTAGGAAAAGGCTTCGTGAATATATCTACAATTTGTTCCTTTTTAGATACATACTCCAATCTGACTTCCTTCTCATTCACCTTTTCTCTCAAGAAATGAAACTTGATTGATATATACTTAGTCTTTGAATGCAGCACCGAATTCTTAGAAATATTGATAGCACTTGAATTATCACAGTATATAACAGTAGGCTCATCAAAAACAACTCTGATATCCTTTAGCATCTACTTCATCCATACCACCTGAGTACAATTGCTAGCAGTAGCAATGTATTTAGCTTCTGCAGTAGATAAGGAAATTCCATTCTGCTTTTTAATCATCCATGAAATCAATCTCTTACCCAAGAAAAATGCACCACCACTAGTACTCTTTTTTTCATCCACATCACCTACCCAATCAACATCAATAAAAGCACTCAAAGTAAAATCATCATCTTTCGGATATCACAAACCAAAACCAACTATCCCTTTCAAGTATCTAAATATTCTTTTCACAGCTACAACATGAGATTCCTTAGGATCGGCTTGAAATATAGCAACAAGACATACAAAATTCATAATATATGGTCTATTCTGAGCCAAATATATCAATCCATCAATCATAGATCTATATCTAGTTTGATTTTCTTTCAGAGAATCATCATCCTTTGTCAACTTACATCTGGTCACCATAGGGGTACCAACTGGTTTTGAGTCATCTAAACCAAATTTCTTCAACAATTCCTTTGCATACTTCGACTGAGATATAAAAATGCCTTTATACAATTGAGTAATTTTCAATCCCAAAAAGAATTTCATCTCACCAATCATAGACATCTCAAACTCATTTTACATTTCATCAACAAACTTCTTGCACAAACTATCATTTCCACTAAAAATAATATCATTAACAAATAATTCAACAATTAAGATGTTATCACAATGAATCTTGAAATAGAGATTACTATCAGTAGTACCTTTCTTTTCAGTAAATACTTATCCAATCTGGCATACTAAGCTCTTAGGGCTTGCTTCAATCCATACAGTGCTTTCTTCAATATGCAAACCATATCTTTCTATTCTATCAACTGAAATCCATTTGGTTTCTCAATATACACTTCCTCTTACAACTCACCATTTAGAAAGGCTAACTTGACATCCATCTAATAAACTTTGAAATCTTTGTAAGCATCATAAGCATGAAATAATCTAATAGTTTCAATTCTTGCCACCGAAGCAAAAGTCTCCTCAAATCAATTCCTTCCACCTGAGAATATCTCTTACAAACAAGTCTAGTTGTATTCCTAACAACTTCACCTAGTTCATTCAATTTATTCTGGAACACCCATTTAGTTCCAATTACATTTTTATCCTTAGGTCTAGGAACAAGAATCCATGTATTATTATTTTCAATATGGTTCAATTCTTCTTCCATTGCTTTAACCCAATTTTCATCTTTGCATGCTTCATTAACATCTTTAGGTTCAATCTTTGAAATCAATTAATATTCTTCAACAATCCTTCTCCTAGTCATCACACCTTTATTATTATCACCTATTGTCTAATTTTCTGAATGATTCAACCTCACATACCTGGGAGTCTTAGGATTTTCTTGATTTCTAGACTCTTGAGCTCTTTCTTCTGCACTAGCCCTTGTACCTTCTCCTTCATTCTCAAGCTTTTCTGGAATAATTTGAATTTGTTTCTGGGTTTGCACTTTCTTTCCTTTATTTGAACTGGCATCCTGATCATCTAAATCATATCCGCAAGATCTGATCTATCTCACTTTGCTTCATCAACTTTTGCATTAGTACTCTCAATTATCTTCCTCAATCTCTTATTATAACACAAGTAGGCATTTCTCTTAGTAGAATAACCAAGAAAGATTCCTTCATCACATCTAGCCTCAAACTTCCCTAAATCTTCATCTCTTCTGATATAGCATTTACTACAAAAAATTCTAAAATATCTAACTGTAGGAAAATGACCAAACCACAACTCATAAGGAGTCTTACGGATATCACATTTGATATGCACTCGGTTAAGAGTGTATAGAACAATACTCACAACTTCCCTCCAATAGATATGCAGAATATTTCCTTAAATCATCATGGTTTTAGCAGCTTCCTGAATTGTTCTATTCTTCCTCTCCACAACACCATTTTGTTGAGGGATTCTAGGAGAAAATAATTGTTTCTTTACTCTATGCTCTTCACAAAATGCATTGAACTCATCGGAAGTAAATTCACCACCTCTGTCAGATCTCAAACACTTCAGCTTCAGTCCAGTCTCAGCCTCAACCATGGATTTGAAAATCTTGAACTTTTCCAGGGCTTCAAACTTCTCCCTTAAGAAAGTAACCCACATCATCCTTGAATGGTCATCAATCAACAATATGAAATACTCATCTCCCTACAAGCTTATCACTCTATAAGGACAACACAAATTAGTATGCACAAGATCCAATATTTCATTAGAACTATAATGTTTTCTTTTAAAAGTAACTCTTGTATGCTTCCCTAATTGGCATTCCTTGCATACCAGATTAGTAGGCTTTACCAACTTAGGAAGATCTCTCAGTGCTTGAGTAGAACTTATCTTAACAATGCAATCAAAATTCACATGACACATCCTTCTATGCCATAACCAACTTTCATCAACCTAAGCAATCAAACAACTTTTACCACCAATATTCAAGTGAAAGATATTACCTTTAGTCTTTGTACCTGATGCAATCTCAATTCTAGAACCACTTAAGATTTTACACTTGTCATTCTTGAATTGTAAGTCATTCCCATGTCAACCATTTGTCCAACAGTCAAAATATTATGCTTTAGACCTTCTACATATAAGACATCATCAGTATTATGCTTACCATCAAGAGAAATGGAACCTCTACCATGGATTATACCAGCTTTATCATCACCAAATCTTACCACACCACCATCATACTTTTTCCATACTCACAAAATTACTCTTATCACCTGTCATATGATGAGAGCAACCACTGTCAATAACCCATTCATCTTTCTCTTCAACTTTAGCAGCCAAAACTTTCTCCTCATTAATGCAACTAGTAGAATCAATTGTCATCGGATCATCTTCCTTGATAGCAATGAACACCCATTCATCTCCTGAATTTCCCTTATCAGATTCATCATCTATCACACCTTCATCGACAACATAATAGAATTTCTTTAGATATTTAGGCTTGTATGGCTTGGACTTAGGAACTGTTTCCGGACACCTTGAGGCAAAATTTCCTATCTTATTGGAAGAAAAATATTTAAGAGGCAATTGACCTTCATATTTATCGGATCCTTTAGGTAATCTTCTGGAAATCGAGGCTTTATGCTCCTCAAGCTCTCTTTCTTCTTCTTCAAGTTGTCTCATCTCCTTCTCATATCTAGACACCCTTGTAGAACTTTCTCCCAGATCGTATTTCTACTTCCTCAAAATAGTAGCTTTGAATGCAGTTTCTGAATTAGGAATAGATTCACCAAATTTGCTCAATTAAAGGCAACAAGTTTTCCAATTAGAATGTCTCTAGTTACATTTGTCACCGTCTGGATCTCCTCAGTGGCAACAGCCTTGTGTGTGTAATGAGGCAAGGATCTCAACATTTTAGCTACAATCTATGATTCTTCCAACACTCAATCAACACACCTAATATTCAACACGAGCTCATTCACTTTATACATAAAAGAGTTAATGTTCTCATCTTCTCCCATCTTCAACAACTCATACTTTTCCTTCAAGATCTGCAACTTGGCAATCTTCACATGACTGCCACCTTCATACAAAGTTTCCAACTTCTTCCAAATCTCATGAGCAATCTGCAAATTCATTACATTAGTCATTTCAAAATCAGTCAAGGCACTCAAAAATGCTTCCTTAGCTCTAATATTGAATTCAACTTCCTTTATCTCATCCAAAGTCCTAGGACCATTCAGAGGAACATTATACATATTCTTAGTAATCTTCACTGATGCATCTCAAGTGGAACTCCATCTGGTTTCTCCAAAGAGTGTAATTCATTCCATCAAATCTTGGACTATCCTTCTTGAAAGCATAGGTTGTCATCTCGGATCACCTCAAGCGGTCAAGCTTCTTTCAGAGGATCTATCTCGGATACCAATTGTTGGAAATAATGCAACAAACTGAGAGGTGGAGTGAATCGGTTTGCTCACAAACTCTACTTTTAAATGAAATTCAATCTTTGATCTAATAATGAACAATGAAAGCACAAATCAACACATCAATAACACACATAACACCAATATTTTTGACGTGGAAAACCTGGTTAAGGGAAAAAAACATGGTGGGAACCTACCCACAATATGATAATACCTCATTAGAAGTTTATGAAATATTACAATGGAGAATGCACATACATTCAGGCACACTTCCTAGAGCTCACTACTCAAAACACATAACAAGAAGGGCTACAACCCTTGGGAAGACTCACTATCTTATAAGAACATTCGGATTACATCCGGAAGATCATGAACTAATAAAGTAGCATCTCCTCATGCCTGGTTATAGTTCTAGTTAAGCACATAATCTAATCTTCTCTGCCACACTTCTTCACACTTCTGAAAGATCAATACATTATTTCCACTTATCTGATCACACACATTCAGGTACACTCATAGATACATCTCTCATATGATTATTACATATATTTATACAAATCATCAACCTATATTTTAAGGTCATCTCAACACACATCACAAATTACAAAACTATAACCATGCATGCTACAATATTACATGCAGACCAAAACAATGTCGGCTAAGACATAGTATGGACCTAAATCAACACCTCGAATAAGAAACACCTCCAAGAATTATGCCTTGAACATCCGCAACATGGTACAATCATCATGTCGACCAAGAACATGAAGAAAGCTACCATATCAAGAAAAAACATCAATAACATGCACAATGATCGATGCAGACCATCAACACGAAAAGGACACAATCTAGAAACATCCACAAGCATCATGAATTACCACAGCAACAACTACAACATCACCACTTACTAGAATTGTCATCATCATTATATTGAACCTCGAGAACACTCACTAAACAAACTGTCAAATTGAAAGATTCACTTGCGGACCTCCAAATCATGAACCATCTGAATTGAGGACACATATGAGTATCCCAAACACTTTGCCAAGTTTGCAAACCAAGATATTGCAACGTGGAGCAATGCAGAGAAAAATTCAAAACACTGATCAACATCGAACAACTGAAAAACCAATTGCAATACTGGATCTCATAACTCTATCAAATCACCATACGGACCTCTGAAACTATAGATGAATCAACTAGAGATACTTATCTCAAAACCCTTTAATCCACAACAAATCATCTACAACACTGACCAAACCAACTCACTTAATCCGACTGCAACACTGAAACATACAAAGGAATATGTTGACATCAATGACAACACATTATTCCAGCAAACTTCTCAACAATATCCAACAGTGTATGTCTCTACTCATATGATGAACTACTAAATGTGAAAACTATGAAAGGTTGATGAGAGATGTCTTTCATTTGAATCAATATCATGAGCTAGAAGAGTTGTCTTACTGCAGTTAGAAGTGCTCAATTTGAAAGGAGAATGTGGACACCATTGATATTGTAAATAGTTGTATAGGAGAGATGAGCTGACTATAGAGATCCTCTGACTGTCAAACTTCTTGGAACTATGGTCGATCGGTGATGATTTCATTGGAAGTGAAAGTGAGATAAGTTCTCACATGTAGGTGATCACGTGCAACAAGATCCAAATAGTAGCATATACACCTAAAACTATGTCTAGGCATGTGAATTTGTTTCTAGTTCATGTGATGTATTTTCTCCCCATGTTCACACTAGGAGGATGTTAGGAAATTATGTTCACATGGGTTAAATTTAATAACATGTGCTAATATTAAAGTGAGTTGTTATTATTACAACTCACATAATTATTATTGATTGTTATAGTTTTGTTTATTTGTTTATGAGTTGTTAGAACAATTCATCTGTAAATGGAGTTGTTATAGGAGGTATAGCAACTCTTCCACAATATAGGATATGAAAAATCCTATATATATGTTTCTAATTCGTATTGTGATGTGTGAAGAAGAATAGAAGCATGGTATTTTTTGTTATGTCTATTTTTGGTTGTTTCTATCATTTTGCCTAAAATCTCTATTTGTTTTTCAATGAAATAAATGGTTTGCAGGCTAAAAAACTTTGAAAATGCAAAATTTCTAACTTCTTTGCTTAAATTTTGGTGAATTCACATTTTGACAAACTTGAAAACTTTTAAACCTTCTATGTGAATCCTCACATTCACAAACCTCTGATTTTATCAAAAAAAAATTACTTTTCTCCTAAAAAAATCAAACTTTTCCAAAGTGATGTTCTTAACTTAGCCAAATTGAGTTGAACAGATTCTCCTAAGGCAAATTATCAAAACCAACTAAAACACAACACAACTAAGCCAAAACTAAAAGGAAAACTTAAAATGTTTTTGGTTCATGCTATATTTCCTATGGACTTGGATGCTCCTAAATTAAAAAATTTAAGAGAAATGTTCCATGAATGTATAACATGTAAATTTGGATAAATTTAGAATAGCAATCTCATCCTTAGCCAAATCTACAACATTCATTTAAGAGGCTTCATTTGCAACTTTAAATGGACCAAGTATTTTATAGATTATTTCCCCCTTATTCTTTTATCCACTTGAGAATCAACTGCTTTTACTATCTCTTGAAAGAATGATAAACCATAGAGTTGACTTGGACAATAATTTGGAGTAAAGATCATTTGGTGAGAGAATTTAGGGTAGGTTGGTAACCTATTCAAGTAGTTGAGGAGTTTGAGAAGGCAATTTTGACTCAGTATGAGAAAGCATCTGGGAGCTTATTTAGGAGTATCTTCAATAGATGGGTCAAGGTAGAAGATGTTTCTTCATATTTCACCATATTGGAGCACTTTTGAGGCCTTAAGAATAGCCACTCCTTAGTTGGACACCTAAATGAGTTTTACTCAACATGGAATGTAACAAATGCCATTTATTACTTATTACATGTTCCTTCTTGTAGAAAGTTGTTGCACTCTATAAACATAAGGTTTGGCTCATTTCTAAGTTAGTTCTAGCTCTTTTAGACCAAAATTGTATTATGACAAGCAATTATTTCTGGTATTGTAATGGCAAGGTGTCATGCCCATATTTTGGTATGAAAATAACACACAACACTCACCTTTTTTTTTCCCTAAAACTACATTAATTTTAAGATTACTTTCACATTAGACATGAATGAAGCTAATAAAACATAGCTTATTTTGGCCTTAACCTAAATAATGTTGTTGTCACCCCACTTAAACCTATCACGTGGAGAAACAAAAATACATATTTACAGGGTATTTCAATAGAAAATTAATTTTGTTTGACAATATCATAGTATAACACCCCTTTATAGTAATTACAAGCATCAAAGATAATGTTATCGCTATTACTTGTTGGCACATTTTACAACTTTAGTGTTATTCTTAATGAATGTTTCCTACTTAAATTTCACTCTTATTAATTAATAAAGATAAATGTTCTATCACTAAATCAATGGTTGATTTAATATAAGAAAATCTCGAAATGGTATAACTAACGAGTAAAAGAAAATTAGCATGTAATGTCGAATATATATACTTAATCATCATTAGGTTAAATGCAATACGAAGATAAAATTTTAATTACTTCATTTAAATGCTAACATACTTTAAAATAGAGTTGTCTTATCGAGTATACTAACATGTAATATGTCATAGCTTGTGTTGATAGCTAATTATAATCAACATTGAAACCAAATTGACCTCCAAGTGGAATGTCATCTTATCAAAACAAAAAATTAAAAAAAATAACACAATAAATTAATTTATTTCATAACTCCAATTTTACTTTAATTAAATAAGTAGTATTCACTATAATTACATTTAATGATTATATTTTTTGTTGACCAATGTTTAAAATCATATAGTTTTAAATTACGGCTCCAAATTTAATTAAACACAACATTTACGTTTGCTAAAATAATTAAATTTAATAATCAACTAAATACAAATATTAATTTTATATTTTTACGTTGAAGGTATTCCCTATGTGAGCTTTACAAGCTCAATTGGATGATCCGCGATTGATATCATCTTAGAGGTGTGCAAGATGTTTGAAATGTTTATGGCCATTAGATGGAAAAGCAACAAAAATGTCACATAATTTTATCTAAACTCAATAAATATATTAAACTTAGAATTTTGTTTTTAAAAAAATCATTTCATAAAATATATATTTTATAATTAGATACATAAAATAAAAAAATCATTTTAAGTTGATTTTTTGGTCAAAAGTGTTTTTTAGTTAAAATATATATCTATTCGGTATTTGATATATATCTCCTTACCTCTTTGTGCATCTCTCTCTCTCTCTCTCTCTCTCTCTCTCTCTCTCTCTCTCTCTCTCTCTCTCTCACACACACACACACACACACACACACCTTGTAACTCCTCCCCATCTCTACCTCTCCCCCCCTCTCTTCTTCTCTTTATTACCTCCTTTATCTCTCTTTTGCTCCCTCTAGCTCTATCTTCCCATCTCTTCCTCTTCCTCTCCATCTATATCTCATTATCTCTATCTTTCTTTTATTCACTCCATCTCTCTACTCCCTATAGCTAGATGCATAGTTAATTTTAAGCTATCACTTCTCGATTGAAACCTTGGTTGCACAAACAAAATCAATTTTTAAATGGCCTACCAATTGAACAAATGTCTACAAAATACACCCAAATTTTCCCTAATTGACCTTCCACACTTCTTTGGCATACCCATTGAACACCAAATTGCAATTGCTAGTAATTAATTCCAAGTCCTCAATGATCTAACCTTATGAACTTTTAATTAAATCATTTTGATTAACAATAGTAATATTAAATATATATTACTCCACTACTTTATTTAATTAACTTTCTAATTCCTTTAGTAAAGCACCTAATTATAACCTAAGCCTGTTAATAAAAGAGGATTATATCTCATCCATTGGATGAGATTTGTCATCACCCTTGGATCTAGGCCAATTCTCAAATGTTGCCCTAAAGCTTAAAGATTTTGCATAAAAGTATTTTTTTTATTCTTATTTTCATTTTGCCTTGCAGGCCAAGGAGGATGAAGGAGAAATCTTTCTCAGAAAGAATGGAGGAAGCTACATTTTTTTGTGGAAAATATATGCAAAAATTGTTGCTCTGAGATGAGTTTTAATATGCATAAGAATAAGTCTGTAACATTGATTTCAAAATAATTTTGTTTATTAATTTGCCAATTAAAAATGCATCTGCACTCATTATTTTTTACTCAACTGTAAATCTGATGTGATGCAAATTTGTCTATGCGGATAAATCTATTTCAGAGAGATTGTTTTTTTTTACAACTCTCATTTTACAGAAGTTACCCTATCTCTTCTTCATATTACAGATAATATTTTATTTATTTTACAAATACTTATTTTTTTGTCTTCAAAAAAGAAAATAATTAAAAAAAATTGGAGGGTTGACTCCCTGTGCAGGAGTCGTGGCTCGCCCACAAGGGTCACGCCCCCAGGATAGGACAGGTCGAACCACACACATTTCAATTCTTTTAACATTATTTAATATTTTCTAAAAAGAAACTTAAATATAAATGTTTATATATTTATTTAAATAAAATATTATTATTTAAAAAAAATCATTATATATATATATAGAAAAGTTTGGTTATATTTATAGAACATATAGATAATTACAACCCTTATTTAATATATTTTCATGAGTATGATAAGAATTGAAATAAAAGTTTAACAAGATGAAGAGTATGTCTAACTAAATTCAAAGAACAATGTAAAGATGTGATTTCCTCAATGGTTCCTAAACCAATTCTTATTCAAGCTAGGTAAGGATTTATAGTCCTTTTGCAGATCTATCTAAATTCCTTCTAAATGTATATAATTTTACTTAAATAGAGATGTGATTTTGTGCATAATGAGGTAAACAAAAATTAGCATATAATGTGTAAGTCAAGAGCATTAATATTTCAATATTAAATTTGAAATAGGTTATGTGCCTGCTTTCAAATCCAAATAAACATATTACTATATGATTCTTTTTTTCATGACCATACAAGGAGTATTATTGGTGTTGTTATATTTCTTTCATTAACTCAAGTACAATACATTAAATATCTTCCATCTAATTTCACTTTGTAAAATAGATATTGATATTGGTACATCTTCTAAATATGAATTTTCCAGCCTTCCTTGAAATTCAAACACATTCCATTGGAAGAACACGATCTCTCCATCCATCCAAACATGGCATCATCAAGTCATTACAAGACTCTAGCAATCCCCCAAGTAGAGAGACTCATCAAAACCCCAAACTCACAAAACTTATATCAACACAAAGCCAATATTGCTCAAATATCACATATCCATTGAAAGTTCACAATATTTATCTTAGCCCTGAAAGCTCAAGAAATCCATATAGCTCAAACACTTTCTCCAAACAATTACTATGGAATTTTCATTATTATAAATTCAAGATTTACAATTATTTCACAATGAAACTATTCATTAAAAGCAATCAAAACATACAACAATAACAACTTAGGATTTAGGAAGGTTGTAGGCATAAGCCCCTCCTCCCATAATGATTTTTTCTTAATTTCCTATCTCTTCTTCGCCCTTTCTCCATACATCTCTATTCTCCCTCTCAATTTTCAAAGCCCCACAAGATGATCTCCCAATTCCAAACAAAACAATTCATTTTGTCATGATCCTTATTATTTTCATAATTATTATTTAATAATTAAATTAATTATGTATTTATTTAATCACTAAACATGATTTCTTATTGCATTGTTTTAGTAATTTAAGGTGGTTTTTTAAGGTTTCTTTTGGATTTGTCCCGACCCGTTTCTCTCAATCTTGGCCTCTATGAGGTTTGTTCTATGGGCAAGTTCTATCTTTCTCTTCGGATCTTTGGGGGGTTCCTTCTTATAGCCTCGATTCCTCTTTGTTCATTGTATCTAAGCAAGGATATAGGGTTTTCTTCCTGGTTCTTTCCCTATTGAGCTATTGAATCAGTTTTCTTATATATATATATATATATATATATATATATATATATATATATATATATCAGTGGATTGCCACTTTTGTTTAAAAAAAATAAAAATTAATATGTGTACTGATTTTTCCTTTAAATCTTAAATAAAATAGAATAAGAAATTATATTAAAAATATTATATTAAAAAGTGATCCCTTAAGGGATCTGGGCTAGACTGGAGGTTTTCTTATCTCCATTCTTTCCTACCGGTGCCCACACTGAATGGAGATGTAAAAATTTACAAAAGAAATAAAATATGGCTTCGGCCTTTTATTGATCAAAAAAAAAAAATATTATATTAAAAATTGTAATATATTTTAAATTAAAAGAATATAATTTTAGTTAAAGAACATGTTTAGTTATATACTTATTTATTTTGAATGAATTAAATTTAATATAAATAAAACGAAAAAAAAATTTAGAAAAAATAAAAAATAAGAATTATTTATTTTTATTTTTTTTAATGCATGTTTTCATATTAAAAGTAGCCAAAACAAGGGGGCTGACCCAGATACAGTCACATTAACAACAGATGAGCAACTGCTAGCAGAGAAACAACAAAATCATAGCCTCCTAAAACTTTCCTCTATCAAAAACTTTAAAATTTCTACCCATATTAACAGAGTTTAAAAGAGTCATAGTAAACCATAAAATATGCTATGCAAGGCTAAAGATGAACAAGTCCAAGATTATCCAATAAGCAGTATAACCATAATTATAACTAGTAAGCCCACAAAGGCCATTCAAAAACTCAAAAAACCACCAATTAGCTAACATCCCTACTTCATTTTGCCATGGTTCATCTTGGGTAGGAGCCTCCTAGCCCATTCCTTAGTGAGAAATTTGAAGAGGTCTTTGTAGTCCTCTTCCTCCTTTTTACCTTTTCTAGGTATTTTCCAGCAAAAGACACAGAGTGGTCGCAGAACTATGCATGACATTCAACGTGAATCTGGTGACCTCTTGCATTCTTTTTTCGGCAGCATTCGCTCTGCTAGCAATTTCTTGCACTTGTTCATTTAGCGCATCCACTTTCTTCTCCAAATCCAACAGCTTGCCATTTTCTTCCTCCTTAATACTGCTAGCTTCCTCAATAACCACCATTTTCTCAAACCTGAGGGTAGGGGATGGGGAATTGGCCTGAGACTTGGGATCATCATCTGGGTTCCCAGGGTTTTTAGGGTGCTCAGAGACATGGGTTGAGATATCAGAATGGGGGGCCGAGGTAGAGTGAGACTGGGCCACATTATCAAAGGGGTTGATATTTCCCGTATCAAGGGATGAGGAGGGGTCCTTTAAGGATTTCTCTTTTTCAGGGGGTTTGGACGCCAGTCTCACAGAGTGACGGGGAGTGTTGGATTCATCAGTGATCTCCACATTAGAGTCAATTTGTTGGATTCTCACTTTCTTGGATTCAAAGGGTTTTGAATCCTCTGAGTGGAAAGCACACTTCTTGAAATTCTTGTTGGAGGAGTCAGGCTCGAGAAGGAGAGTAGGGTTTTTTTCAGGGTTTGCAGCAGTCTTGGGTGAGGACTGGTTTTCCGGCACATTTTGAATTGAAATCATGCGGGGAGGGAAAAGGGCCAGATGGAAGTTATACAGGCGAAGGATAAGGCCTTGGTGGAGAATGGTATAATCCTTATTTTTCTTCTTAGCCTCAACAACATCTCTCACATTAGCAGCCATAGAATGCAATAGATAAAAAGGAATAGAAATAAGGTCCCTATTCCTAAGATGATTAAGAAAAGGGAGGTGGTAGTAATATAAAACCCCATACCACCCTTCAAGAGTTAAATATTTCATAATGATGTAGCACACCTCGTCCCATGGCGACGGAAGCTCCTCGTGATTGAATCCTCTAGCCAACGTGCACATTTTAATGCATGTTAAGTCTAAATAAAATAAAAGTTTATTAAAGAAATAGTAAATCTTATGCATGACTTTTTATTCATTTTTGAGACTAAGTAAAAGAAAATAATAATAAATTGGGAAAGCCTAACATAGGAGGAGCTCACGTGCTTTAAAAAGTACAGGTAAAAAGTTAAGTTAAAACCAATAAAAAACTAAGAAAAAGTCAAATTAAAATTATAAGTGGACTGATTCTTAAAGGCATGTGTTCGTTGATCAAAATAAAGAAATTAAATAAATCCATCTTGCACCAATCAAAAGTGATTATTATTTTTGCTTTCAAAATAAAATTGATTTTTGTAAAGTTGAGATTTATATTTTTAAATTTAAGATATTGTAGAAGTTTTCTGTATATACTATGATTGGTTTTAAAAAATTGATGTTATAGGAGCAAATTCATAGGAATGGTAGATTTTTAGATTTTTTTGGATTTTTTGTATTTTAAAAAAGAAATGTCTATTTTAAATAGTTTTCCCCTTTTTTATTATTTATAATATTGTAAATAAAATAGTTTTTCTAAATAAATATATAAATTTTAATAATTCTTTTTTATCTCAAATTATAGATAATAACAACAATTATAGGGATTTGATTCAATTTAAATTAAATTAAATACAAATATTTCTATAAAAAAAAACCTAAATATTATATGTATTCTTTATAAATGTATTTTATATATCTTTTTGAAATCATTTTATTATTAATACTTTTTAAAAAATCATAAATTTTTGAATCATTTTTTTTGGTTGGTAATTATATGTATTTTATTGATATTCAAAAAAAAGTACATAAGTCGTATCATCTATCCCACATCATAAAGAAACATTGCCAAAATTTGCTCCAAAACAATGTCCATAGTCTAACAAAACATCAACCAAAACTCTACCCTTGACTACCAGTATTATGCCCTATACACCCATTTATACAATTTAATAGTTTAAAATATATAACAATCAATCAAGTAACTACATAAACAAGCTTTAAACAAAAAATAGTGTTTTTCTTTTCATTTATTCCTCATTGTTTTCAAAGGCCCATTAACCCACTGATATTTCATCTTGAATCTTGCTTCTAGTTCTTCCTTCGCCCGCAGGTAATGAATCAAGAAATCCCAATCGATATATCCGTATGCACAACGCTCATCCTTGTTTATCCCCTATGCCCAATGATAAAACATCTGTTGTTGAGGAGTCTCCTCATTTGTGCCCTTAGCCACCTCCGCAAGCATAAACCCTGCCCCCAAAGTTGTCATTTTTAACATCAATTGTGGACCATACAACCAATCATTTTTCACACAACCCTTCAACATCCATTCAATGTCTTCTTTCCATCCAACCTCTACTCCCAACACTGCCATCATTGACACAATGTCTATATCTATCCTATACATGTGATTAGTCATCAAAAACTCTTCACCCAAAAGGATTTCCATGATCTAAATAAAAATATCTTCATCAAATTTGAAAATATTTTTCATTCTTTTCGCAGCTACTTTTCCCATAAATGCTAATTGTTGCCTTGGTGTAATCAAGGAAAAGGTGGCCTCCATATTAAAATGTAGTCGTCACCCATCCTCAATTGTGAGTACCAAATGTTTCCCATGTCACATCACCTCGCCGCCACACCCTTTCATTAATAGCTTCTAAAAATGGTGGTGTACTATTCCAACTCAAAGTCAGAGCTCAAGATTATGAAAAATCTTCCACCATACTTTTCAGCCCATCATCAAGAGTCACTACTCATTTGGACAGCCTGTCCACCATGTCGTTCCTTGATCTCATCACATGCCCAACTTCAAATTCCTCAAAATTTTCTAATAAATGTTTCGCAATGGATATATATTTATTCAAATTCCAAGCATGCATTTCACCCTTTTTTATTGCATTAATAATAATCAAGAAATCTCCTTCAAGATGTTTTCCAAGAAGCCCATTTTTTTTCCCCAATTTCAACGCTTTAGTAGCTGCCTAAGCCTCAGCTTCATTGTTTGTTCCCTTTGTAGGTCTTGAAGCTCCAATTGTTACAATATTTCCCTCATAATCTCGTACCACAAATCTAGCTCCCGATGGTCCTGGGTTACCCTTTGAGGCCCCATCAAAGTTTATTTTATATAATCCTTCCCTCAGCTTGGACCACTCCACTACCTTCACCTTCTCGAATTCTAGATTATCCCGAGCAAGCCCATTAATAGGCCAATTATTTAATCATTTTAATATATACAAAATAATTTAATTACTTTTAATCATAAATTTAAATATTTTTCATGAAGTCATTCAAAAAATATCCATTTTCTCTTTTATAATTATTAATAGTTATTTTATTATGAGTAATTATAATTAATATTACATAAATATAATTAAAATAATATAATTTATTTTTATTTTTGTTGCTCGATAAAAGGCTGAAGCCAGGTTTTATTAAATAATAAACAAAATTACATTCTTCGCTCAGTGCGAGTGTCAGTAGGAAAGAGCAGAGAAGAGAAAACCTCTAGCCTTGCCCGGGACATTAAGTCCAGTCAAGTAGTGTACACGAAAATATGAGAATGTGAGAGTAGGAGCTAAGTGTACACTGGTACTATGATCTATATGTCTGTACAAGATGCCCCTAGCTGCCCGTGAGTTGCCTGTTTTGAGTGCACAGGGATCAAGGATGTGGTTTTATTCATTCCATCTGCCCCTATATTGGCTAAATTATTTGCCAATGTGTTAGCCTCTCTCTATATATGATTTATTGTGTAATCTGAGAAACTTTCTAGTAATGATAGAGCTTTGTCCAACAAGCTTCTAAGTTCCCAGTTTGGCATTGTTCTGGTTCTAATTGCATTAATTATAGTGGTTGAGTCACCTTCTATTTCCAATTTGGATATTTTCAATAGCTTAAAAAGGTTTAATCCTTCTATTAGGCCAAACATTTCTACCTTATTGTTAGTGCATTGTCCTAAATATATGGATTTAGAGCCAATCCAACTCCCATTATCCGAATGTATTATACAACTTGCACCTGCCAGCCCTGGGTTTCCTCTAGATGCTCCATTGAAGTTGAGTTTATATCATCCATTCCCCGGTGTTATCCATTTGTATGTTTTTCTTGCATCAGTTTTATCTATGCCATCCTTCCCGACAAAGGGAGGGATTTTAATCCCCTTCCACTACTTTCTGATAAAGTTATCCCAGTCTGTAAATATCTTGTCATGTTGTGGGATGGTCGAATTCTTGTTTTTGGAAATTTCCGTGATGGAGGCTTCTACTTTTGCTATGAGATTCTCCACCTGCATTTCTGTACCCTTAAATATTCTCCTATTCCTCTCCTTCCAAATTTCCCATATGACTATAGTTGGACTATAGATCCATAAATTGTGAAAAACAATGTTTCTTTTTATGATCGACCAACCTTTGAGCCACTCCATCAGGGAGGGAATAAGAGCGCCTGACCATCCTAGTTGGGCCATCAGCCAGTACCAGCATTTCTGTGAGTAGTTGCAGGTTGTAAAGATATGGTCATTTGTTTCATTATTTTCCCTACATAAGAGGTATATTGAAGGCCCTTCCTAACCTCTAAGTTTAAATTCTTCTGTAGTTAGGACCCTTCCCTGAATTGTAGCCCAGGCAAAGAAGCCAACTTTTGGGAGACAGAATTTGTCCCAACATAGTGTAGTCGGGATGTAATCCTTACCAATGTTTGCCTCATCGTATATGGTTCTAAAACCATCTTTACAGTTGTACTGCCCATCCTTAGACTTAGACCATATTAGTTCATCTGACCCATGTTTGAAGGTTATTATTCTACATTTAAGAATTTGATGTAGTTCTTGGAATTTACTATCCACCATGAATGGATGCATGTCTTTCCATTTCCATCCAATTGCCGACTTTGGTTCCATTGTTATATATTCCCTTACATAATTACCCCATAAAGTTTTCAATTGATCCTTTATACCAGTAGTATCCATAAGCTTGTCAATTGGAGGATGTCCCCCCACATAGTCTTCCCAGAACAAGGCAGATTTGCCATCGTGAATGTCCCTGGACAGGTGATTAGATATGAGTGTGGGACATTCTTTTATGAAATTCCAAATTCTAGACCCCTTGGGTGGATCCATATCCCTAAATATTGCCTCCCTTTGATTACTCGTTAGATATTTGTTCCTAAGAATTCTGGCCCATTTGGCTTCTGAGGATGTGTATACTCTCCATGCTAGTTTTGCCCCTAAGGCCTTATTTTACCATAGAAATTTCCTAATCCTTGTGCCCCCATCACTCCTATCTCAACATATTTTGTCCCATGATATCAGTTTAATTTTGTTCTTGTCCTTTGTGCCTTGCCAATATAAGTTCCTGATTGTTTGAGTTAGTTTCTTGTAGGCCCCTTTCGAAAGTGGGATACATGATAGTAGGTAGATATGCATTGCTGCCAAGACTGTGTTAATAAGTGTTAGACTTCCTGCCCCTGTCAGCCATAAACCTTTCCAGGATGACAACTTTTTTCTAACCCTCTCATTCAGGGGGTCCCAGAGTTTATTGGTTCTGATGCCTTTCTCCAAGGGAATTCCTAGATATGAAAATGGTAAATGGCCAATTTTGTAACCTAGAAATGATGTTATTCTAGATTCCTCTTGTAATTTCATGTTGAAAAAGAATATCTCAGATTTTTGCTCATTGACCATTTCCCCGGATGCCAGCCCATAAGAGTGTAAGATTCTCTTGATTTCCTTGGCTTCATTCAACTATCATTTTCTCAGAATCATTGTATCATCAGCAAATTGTTGGTGTGTGCATGGGTCTACACCTCATGTGATTTGGATACATGCTAGCCTTCCAACTCTTTGTGATGCATCCAGGCATCTTATTAGGGCTTCAGACATAATAATGAATAAAAATGGGGATAGTGGGTCTCCCTGTCTTAGTCCCCTAGTTGCTCCAAAAAACCCTTTTGGCTTCTCATTCAGTAGGATTGAGAACCTTGGAATTGATATGTAGAAATGGATCCAATTTACCCATTGTTTGTTAAAGCCAAAAACTCTCATGCAACTACAAAGGAAATACCAATCCACTTTGTCATATGCCTTTTTAATATCTAGTTTTATCAACATATTAGGTTGGCCTTGGACCTAACTGGAGTGGATAGCTTCCTGGACTATAACTATCCCATCCAAAATTGATCTATTGAGTACAAAACTAGTTTGCTCTTCTGATATTATGGTTCAACCTATTGGTCATGACCTTTGATAGTAGTTTATAAGTCATGTTGCATAAAGAAATGGGTCTGAACTCTTCCCACTTTGAGGGGCTCTCCTTCTTTGGGAGTAGGGCTAGGAAGGTGTTATTGATTTCTTTTAGGAACTTCCCTACATTTCGGGCAGATTCCAGGGCATCAGTGACCTCGTTGCCTACAATGTGCCAACATTTCTGAAAAAAAACCACCAGGGAAACCATCCGACTTAGGGGCCTTATAGAGCAGTTTTAACTTCTTCATGAGTGATTTTGGAATTCAACATATGATTATCATCATTAGTTATTAATTTGGATATGTTTTTTATTAAGGCCCTATTGTTAAGGAGGTCTGAATGCTCCCAATTATTAAGAATATTTTTAAAATACTGGGTTGGATCTTCTACAATAAGTTTTTGTTATGTAATGATCTAACCACTATCACTAGTGTTCTAAGTAATTTTATTTATTGCCCTTTTCAGCTTGACACTGTTGTGGAAAAATTTAGTGCTTCTGTCTCCATATTCTAGCCAAGTCTCTCTAGATTTTTGTTTCCAGAATATCTCTTCCCTGGCCAAAATATCCTCATACTCACATACAAGCTTTTTTATGCCTCGTATGTTGCTTGAGTCATCCCATGTTGCATAACATCGTTATTTACTATTTCCAATTCCTTTTCAATTCTTATCTTCTCCTCAAAGATGTTTTTGAATTTATTTTTGTTCCAATCTAACAGTTTATGTTTAATCTCTTTCAGCTATGAGACAAGATAGTACATTTTAGATCCCACAAAGACACCTTCATTCCACCATTTCTAGATATTAGGGAGGAACTCTCATGTTTGAAGCACATCATTGATGAACGATGATGAACAGTTAGTACCAAACCGGTACTGAGAGGGGGGGTGAATCAGTACAAGCAAAAAACTTTCCCTGAACCAGTTTGACTGCAAAGACTGCACTTAACTGGTAAATAGTATCACCAGTCTAAATCAAGGCACTATCGATAAAACACGGTGAGAATGTGAAAGACATAAACCAGTAACACTTAGATCTCCACACAATCTAATATCTCATTTCCACTTCACCCGTATGCATAAACAAGTAATATATCATCAAAAATATAATGACTATTGTTTCAACATGCTTTACCACTTGACCAAAAATATTAAAGCATCACACATGACACACTAATTTTTCACGTGGAAACCCAACTGGGAAAAACCACAGTGGGGATGAATACCCACAAGCTGTTCTTTGAACTCTTCTAAAGTCCGCTCTGTTAGGAGCATAGTCTGGTTAAAGACTTTTACAATAGGTTCTGCTAGGAACCGATCCTGCTAGGGATCACCCAATTAAGGGATGGCTAAATACCCGGTTAAAGGTTAGAACCCTGTTAAAGGTTACCTCGCAAGAGGATTTGAAGAACTCATTGAATTTAGTCACCCTGTTAAAGGATTTACACAAAAGCCTGCTAAAGCTACCCAGTTAAGGGATTTTCCAACTGCTGAAATGGTTAGAAGTCAACAGGTAATACACTGATCTGATAACAACACACAATGCCAAGGCAGATCTTCTTTAGCTCCTTTGCTTCTGCAATCACACTCTGCAGGTATCAACACACTTCTCTGGTCTGGCAAGAAACAAGCATCTCTTCACTTGGACACACATGAAACATTTTCCAACAACCTCAAAATGAAAAACATCATCGACCTTATAGGAAATAGATAGGTCGGTAGAATAAACCCTAAACCCTAAACATTTAGGTTTAACAATTCAGTTGATTCAATCCTGACCGTTAATCATACTACATTGAATACAACAGTCTTGAACATATCTCAAGATGTTCTCCACCATTCATTCTTTGCCACTTCAGGAATTTGATAACCCATCATGCGCTCTCCATCATTTACAGAGACTTCGTACATTCTCGAGGTAGATAGGATCAAACTTCTTCATGCAAGATCCTTAAGGAAACCCTTCACGCACACAAGGTTGTCATGGCAACATGATCTAATCTTCATTACAATGCTAACTCATCACAAGATGTCATTGGTTGAATCACACGGGCTTGGAATGCATCAATCGGAAACCCTGAAGCTGAGACTACCAACCGGTAGTCATGCCAAATGAAACCCCGATACAAAACTTCCCATATATCGGTTCTCATTCCAACATACCGCTTCACTTTTCACATATATCGGTTCACAATATCATACCGGTTCTCTTGCCAGTTTACTTACTTCAATATATCGGTTCATACTTCAACATATTGACATCAATGACAACATACAATATCATCATGTCATCAAGCTCTGCACATATACCAACAATCTCCCCCTTTGGCATTGATGGCAATGTACAAAGATATCTCTCTGCTTCACATCTTCTCCCCAATACTGCAGATATCTTCTCTGCTTCACATCTTCTCCCCAATACTGCAAATATCTTCTCTGCTTCACATCTTCTCCCCCTTTGACAACAATGTCAAAGTGGAGGCACAAACAGCTATGTTCCACTATGTTGCTCCCCCTAAGGAGTAGCATCCTTCAACACACCAATCCTGAAAAAGATTTATCAATGCAATACCTGACTGATGTGGAGCACACACCTTTAGTTTACCTCTTGAAGGGGTAGCACCCCTAATTCACCTCTTAAATAGGTAAATTTAGCCTTCGGTAGAGGCTTGGTGAATATGTCTACTAACTGCTCCTTACTGGAAACATGTTCCAATACAACCTCTTTGTTCTGAACCTTCTCCCTAAAGAAATGATACTCGAGCTCAAAGTGCTTGGTTCTAGCATGCAAAACCAGATTCTTGGAAATATTAATTGCACTTGTGTTGTCACAGAATATACTCACTGGTTCAGATACAAGAACTTTGAAACCACTTAATACATGCTTCATCCAAATTGTGCAGTTCATAAATGCTACAACATATTCCGCTTTTGTTG
The DNA here is from genome assembly GCF_030272615.1 of Cryptomeria japonica. Taxonomy (NCBI): domain Eukaryota; kingdom Viridiplantae; phylum Streptophyta; class Pinopsida; order Cupressales; family Cupressaceae; genus Cryptomeria; species Cryptomeria japonica. Next base: position 599,975,978 of record NC_081411.1, read on the forward strand.
TAGACTAAGAGATACAACTCTGCTTCTTACTCATCCATGAGACTAGTCTACCACCAAGAAAGAATGCACCACCGGTTGTGCTCTTCCAGTCGTCCACATTACTAGCCCAATCAGCATCTATAAACACTTTGAGGTTGAAATCATTACTGTATGGATACCATAATCCATAGTCAATAGTTCTCTTTAGATATCTAAGAATCCGCTTGACTACTACTAAGTGGGATTCTCTTGGACTTTTTTGGAATCGTGCAGTAATGCCCATTGCATGTGCAATGTCTGGTCTGCTATGTACTACATAGTGCAACTTACCAATCATCGATCGGTATTTCTTCTCATTAACCAATGCTGAGTCATCATCTTTTGACAATTTACAACCAGTCACCATCGGTGTACCAACCGGTTTGTTGTCTTCCATGCCAAAGGTCTTCAACACCTCTTTGACATACTTGGACTGAGTGATAAAGATACCATCTTTCATTTGTTGAATCTGTAGTCTAATGAAGAACTTAATCTCCCCTATAAGTGACATCTCAAATTCCTTCTTCATCTCATCTGTAAAATCATGACTCCTCTTGTCATCTCCACCAAAAATTATGTCATCAACAAATACTTCACAATCAGAATCTGATCTCCTTCTGACTTCAAATAGATATTGCTATCTTCACTTGTTCTTTCAAATCCAATCTTCACAAAATGGGAGTGTAAGTGTTCATACCATGCTCTAGGTGTCTGCTCAATCCATACAAGTCTTTATGTAGCCTACACACCATGTCACTGTCTTCTGATATGGCAAACCCATCTGGTTGCTCTATATACACCTCCTCTTCAAGTATTCCATTCAGGAATGCATATTTTACATCCATTTGATATAATTTGAATCCCTTGAAGGCTACATATGCAAGAAGCATACGAACTCCTTCCAATCTAGCTATTGGAGCAAAGGTTTCTCCATAGTCTTCTCCTTCTTCTTGAGAATATCCTTTACACACCAGTTTGGCTTTGTTTCTTACCATTGTGCCATCTTCATTCAGCTTATTTCTGAAAACCCATTTGGTGCCAATGACATTTTTATGCTCAGGTCTGGGCACCAAAGACCATGTGCCATTCTTTTCTAACTGGTCAAGTTCCTCTTCCATTGCCTTGATCCAATCTTCATCTTTATGTGCCTCTTTGAAAGTTTTAGGCTCAAATTCAGAGATCATGCAAGAGTTTTCTCTGACCTTTTTTCTTGTAAGAATTCATGCATCCTTGTCTCCTATGATCAGCTTTGGATCATGATTCAGCTTTACATACCTAGGAATGATCTTAGTTGTTTCCTCTTGCTTTTATTCTTCATCAACATCAGCATCTATCGGTGTAGGAGCACTGTTGCTAGTACTAGGCTATTTTGCAACCAATTCCCAGAAGGTTACAACTGATTCATCTACCTCTTGCTCACTGTCAGTTTCCTTAAGTTTCTCAGAAGTTTCATCAACTCTAACATTGATACTTTCAACAATTCTCTGAGTCCTATTATTGAAACATTTGAGAGCTTTTCTCTTGGTGGAATACCCCAGGAATATTCCCTCATCACATTTTGCATCAAACTTGCTCTGATGTTCACTCCTCTTGATATAACATTTTCTACCAAACACTCTAAAGTAGCTTACCATTGGTGTCTTACTGTTCCAGTACTCATAAGGAGTTGTATCCTTACCTTTCTTGATGAGTTCCCGATTCATAGTGTAGATTGCAGTGCTCACCGCTTCTCTCCAAAAGGTGTGAGCAACCTTCCCTTGAATCAGCATCGTTATGGTTGCTTCAACTACAGTCTGGTTGTTCCTCTCTGCTAGGCCATTCTGTTGTGGAGTTTGGGGGGCAGATAGTTGCCTCTTGATGTCGTTCTCTTCACAGTACTTGTTGAATTCATCGGAAGTGAATTATCCTCCTTAATCAGTTCTTAGGCACTTAATCCTCTTACCGCTTTCCTTTTCGACTAGTGCTCTGAAAGCTTTGAACTTTCCAAAAGATTCAGACTTATCTTTCAAGAATGTGATCCACATCATTCTTGAGCAGTCATCAGTGAGAATCATAAAGTACCTATCTCCCTGCACACTCCTAGTTTTCATAGGACCACGCAAATCAGTATGCACAAGATCAAGTAAATTGTCTGCAGTGAAAGATTTACCTATGAAGGTTGAGGAAGACATTTTCCCCAGTTGACACTCTCTGCACAAAGGATTCTCTGGTTTTCTCAGCACAGGCAATCCTCTAACTGCCTTGATCTTACTAGCCTTCACACTATTATCAAAGTTTACATGGCAGAGTCTCCTATGCCATATCCAGCTATCATCAAACTTAGTGAGTAGACATGTATTGATATTTGCATTCAGCTGAAATAAGTTACCTCTGGTCTGCATACCAGTGGCCATCAGTTCACCACTCTTTTCTTTTATTTTGCACACTCCATCTTTGAATTCCAGAGTGAGTCCATTATAATTCAGTTGGGAAACACTCAAAAGGTTGTACCTGAGACCTTCTACCAAATACACATTATCAGCACTACTTTTTCCATTTAGAGAGATGGACCCTCTGCCTTTTACCATACATGGTGCATCATTACCAAATCGGACCACAACACCATCATACTCTTCCAGAGACAAAAACATACTCCGATCACCCGTCATGTGGTGAGAACAACCACTGTCAATAATCCACTCATTGGAATTATCAAAGCGGGAGACAAGAGCCTTCTTTTCTGACACATCTTCCTTAACTACTACAAACACAATGTCTTCACTTTCTTCATCTTCTGATTCCTCATCAATGACACCTTCATCAACTTCTACAAAATAGTTTCTCTTGTTTCCTCCTTTGAACTTCTTTAACTTCTCTGGTTTGTCCTTATTTTCACCATTAGGATAGTTTACAATAATATGTCCTATCCTATTGCAAGAAAAGCATTTCAAAGGGAGCTTACCTCTATATTTACCAGTTCCCTTGGGAAGTCTTTTGGCAAGAAGAGCTTCAAATTCCATTTGGATCTCCTCATCATCCATTTCTCTTATGTCTCGGTTCACAACTAGTACTAGCTTCTTTTCCCTTTCTAGATGGTGCAGCAAATGCTCTAAAGGCTGATTCAGTCTTTTGAATACTGCCATCATAATTATTTAGCTCATATGCGGTCAAATTAGCAATGATGGAGTCTAGGGATGCCTTTGTCTTGTCTATAGACCTCAACTACTGAATAGCAGCAACCCTTATTGTATAGACTGGTAACAAGGATCTCAAGACTTTGCTAACAACAGTGGAATCATCTATTTTACCTCCTACACTCTTGATGTCTCCAACAACAGTTTTGATTCTTATTCCATATTGTTGAATGGTCTCTCCTTCAACCATCTACATGTCTTCAAACTTTCCCCTAAGACTCTCTTCCTTAGCTTGTTTTACATGCTCATCACCGCCATAGATATTCTCCAGAGCATCTCATACTTCTTTGGTATTGTCTTTATCCTAAACATCAATAAACTCAATGTCAGATAGACTGCTGATTAGGGCTTCCATGACTTTCTCATTCTCCTAAATCTCTCTTCTTTGATTATCAGTGAGAGTATCGGTAGGGATACCATAAGCATTCTCAACATAGCTCCAGTGTTGAGCACCCATGCTTCTAATGTAGATCTTTATTATGTCCTTCCATATCTTAAAGTTATCTTTGTTGAACTTTGAACCTTCCCTCTTCATCATTAGAGTGGGATCTTTTCCTCAAGCGGTTAAGCTTACAACACAGAGGACCTGGAGGATGCTTTGATACCAATTGATGAATAATGATGAACAATTAGTACCAAACTGGTACTGAGAGGGGGGGTGAATCAGTACAAGCAAAAAACTTTCCCTAAACCAGTTTGACTGCAAAGACTGCACTTAACTGGTAAACAGTATCACCGGTCTAAATCAGGGCACTATCAATAAAACATAGTGAGAATGTGAAAGACATAAACCGGTAACACTTAGATCTCCACACAATCTAATATCTCATTTGCACTTCACCCGTATGCATAAACAAGTAATATATCATCAGAAATATAATGACTGTTGTTTCAACATGCTTTACCACTTGATAGAAAATATTAAAGCATCACACATGACACACTGATTTTTCATGTGGAAACCCAACTAGGAAAAACCACAGTGGGGATGAATACCCACAAGCTGCTCTTTGAACTCTTTTGAAGTCCGCTCTGTTAGGAGCCTAGTCCGGTTAAAGACTTTTACAATAGGTTCTGCTAGGAACCGATCCTGCTAGGGATCACCCGGTTAACAGATGGCTAAATACACGGTTAAAGGTTAGAACCCTATTAAAGGTTACCTCGCAAGAGGATTTGAAGAACTCATTGAATTGAGTAGCCCTGTTAAAGGATTTACACAAAAACCTGTTAAAGCTACTCGGTTAAGGGATTTTCCAACTACTGAAATGGTTAGAAGTCAACAGGTAATACACTGATCTGATAACAACACACAATGCCAAGGTAGATCCTCTTTAGCTCCTTTACTTCTGCAATCACACTCTGCAGGTATCAACACACTTCTCCGGTCTGGCAAGAATCAAGTATCTCTTCACTTGGATACACATGAAACATTTGTCAACAACTTCAAAATGAAAAACATCATCGACCTTATAGGAAACAGATAGGTCGGTAGCATAAACCCTAAACCCTAAACATTTAGGTTTAACAATTCAGTCGGTTCAATCCCGACCATTAATCATACTGCATTGAATACAACAGCATTGAACAGATCTCAAGATGTTCTCCACCGTTCATTATTTTCCGCTTCAGGAAGTTGATAACCCATCACGCACTCTCCACCATTTACTGAGACTTCACACATTCCTGAGGTAGATAGGATCAAACTTCTTCATGCAAGATCCTCAAGGAAACCCTTCACGCGCACAAGGTTGTCGTGGCAACACGATCTAATCTTCATTACAATGCTAACTCATCACAAGATGTCATCGGTTGAATCACACAGGCTTGGAATGCATCAACCGAAAACCCTAAAGTCGAGACTACCAACCGATAGTCATGCCAAATGAAATCCCAATACAAAACTTCCCATATACTGGTTCTCATTCCAACATACCGCTTCACTTTTTCACATATACTGGTTCACAATATCATACCGGTTCTCTTGCCAGTTTGCTTACTTCAATATATCGGTTCATACTTCGGCATATTGACATCAATGACAACATACAATATCATCATGTCATCAAGCTCTGCACATATGCCAACAATCAGTTCAAACTTGAATGGGTGCCCAGTTGGCTTTGCTTCCCCCATTAATTCTAATAGCATCGGGTAGTGGTCAGAGCCTGACCATGGCAATACAGTGGTTTTTAATTCAAATTTAAAGTCAGTCAAGTCTCCTTTAAAGAAAAATATGTCAAGTGTTTCGGCAATGTTGGAAAATCCCTTTCTTTTGTTATTCCATGTGTGGAATCCCAATCTGAGTCTTGATTTCCAAGAGGTTGTTATCACTTATCTAGTTAGCGAAGTCACTTTGTGGCTATCTAATGGTTCTTATCCCACAACTTTTATCTGTTGTATACAATATGGTGTTAAAGTCACCACCTATGATGATGTACTTCTCATCTTGATTTTTTAAAAATTATTCTATTTCTTGCCAAACTAATCTTTTCTTGTCTATTAGGATTGGACCATTGACATTCAAGATGATAAACTCAAGGTTTAGGCTAAGGAATCTTACTTTGCTATCCATCCAATTTTGCATTTTGGCATAGCATGTAAGTATGATTGAGTTTTTTTTCCACATTATTGCCAGCCCACCCGAAGCCCCTATAGAATCCACCATTTCCACCTGCCATTGGGTGAATTTTCTACTAAAATTGGTCATGTCATCCTTTCCTAATTTTGTTTCTTGCAGCATTACTAGGTCCATAGCATATTTCAATATATTGCACTTAATTAAGCGTTGTTTGTTAGGGGCCCCCATGCCCCTAACATTCCATGTCAGTATATTTATTCCTTTACGTGGGATGGGGGGACTTTCCCAGACCCAACAGAGTTGTGATTTTGGTCTTCCCCTCTGCTTGCCCATCCATTTTCATCTTGTCTAAAAAAGACTTCCGACCTCCTTTTTTGGTAGTGGATTTGCCACAGTCTGGAGTCAATTTATTGCCTACCATCTGGAGGATGCCTCTATTGCACGAATTGTTTTGGTTGTTGTTCAATACCATATTATTTTCCCTTTCCTGCATATTGATCAGTTCTTTGATTATGAATTCTCTCTCCTCATTTTCATTCAACCCTTCCACAGCAGGAGAATATTCCTCCATATTGGGAGAGTCTAAGATGATCTCACCATGAGTAGCCTCGGTTGAGTTATTTCCCAAAGTCTGAGGTCCAGGGGGGGTTCGTTCATAATCTAAATTGAGAGTGATGTTATTGTTTGTAACGTTTATTGGAGCATCGTTGTAAAACTCTTCTAGAAATTCTTCTACTAGTTTTCCCATTAAATTATCGATGACATTTAATTCTCTCTGAATTTGGTCCTCATACCTACACTCAAAGGACTCGTTATTATGTTCTATCTTGTCTGTATTATTTCCTACATGTAGATGTGAGGGAGGAGGGGGATTTGCATTATTATATACCTCTTGAGGGCCAATATTTATGATGAAACCACCCATATCATTGTTAAATTGAATATCCACTCTATCAAACGTTTCTTTATGCTTATATATTTTCAAGGCTTGAGGCTTATGTATGCTAGGGTTAGTCCTTTTGCAGAATGATAAATTCTCAGAGACCGGGCCATGATACCATACCGGAGATAAGATATAATTTCCATCTACTGTATCTAGGGTTATATTCTTTACATTCTTCATGCCCTTATCTACTTCTATTAAAATTTTGATATCGAATTTTTCTGACCAATTCGCTTCTACGACTATGAATTTACCTAATTTATCCCCAATTTCTATGACAATTTTGGCATGCATTAATTCAATAGGAACATTGTGAATTTCAATCCATTTCAAAGTTTATTTGAATTCATATTTTTTAGCATCGAATTTGGATTGCCATTCGATAAAATTGAAATTAACTCCTTTGTAAAAAACATGCTCCTCATTCAATAGCTTAGATTTCAGTGATTTCTTATGACATTCAATATACAAAAAATTATTAGCTAGGGCAGTGATACTTACCTATCCTTGGAATGTTTCTTTCCACCATTTGGCTATTTCTGCAAGGGGTTGATCATTTCCTCCCTGTCATGCCCAAAATTTAGGGCAAGAACGAAATAATTTTTTTTTTAAAATAACAATAAGTTCGCTAACACGAAACGCACTAACCAGTTTTGGTCTTAACTATGTTTAGAATGAACTTTATCTACTAACTTAAATAATGGAATTAATTTAAGATTAAATACGGATTAAAATGGACTAGCTTATTGTCGCTCAATCTATTTAATTTATAATTAAATATCAACTTCATAATATTTAGTTCATAAACATTCAAGCTATTTAAATTTAAAATAAATATTAACTTTATTAATATTTATTTCATGAATACCTAAATCTATTTAAATCAAAAATAAATATTAATTTCATTAATATTTAGTTCATGAACTTCTCAATCTACTTAAGTTTAAAATAAATATTAACTTCAATAATATTTAAACAACTCATCTTATTTAAATTTAAAATCAAATATTACTTCATTATTATTTGATTTATAACATCTCAATCTTTCAAAAGTTAAAATTAAATAATTCAACCATATATATATATATATATATATATATATATATATATATATATATATATATATATATATATATATATATATATACCTAAAAGGGTTTACCCATGCAAACCCTAACCCTTATTTAATCTATAAAATATGCCCCTTGTTTTATTTTATTATCAATAACCATGTTTTACCCTAGCCCTAACCGGGCTAGGGTTTTCCCTTTTTTTTTTAATTCTCTTTACTTTTTCTCCATTTTATTTTCTTGTTTGCAGGGGAACTCAGGCGGTGGCCATGGCGGGATCAGCCGAGTTGCCACAGGGGAAGGCGGCGGCGAGTTTAACAGTGGGCGGCCGAATGTGGGAGGGGCAGTCGAAAGGGCAGAGGCGGCTGATGGAGGCTTGCTCCCCACAAAGACGGCGTCGCCGCCGTTGTGGGTCGCCGCCCATAGTGGAGGCCAAGGCCTTCCACTGTGGGTTGCGGCCCACAGTGGCAACTACGGCCGCCGCTGGGAGCCCACACCCACGGTGTTAAAGGGTCGCCCTGCAGGAAAATCCGCAGGGGCCAAGCCCAACAACAAAATTAAATTTTATATATATATATTTATATTACAAAAAAAAAAAAATTAAATTGTTACTTATTTTTATTTTTATTTTAAATATAATTATATATTATATATATATAAACATATATATATATATATATATATATATAAACATATATATATATATATATATATATATATATATATATATATATATATATATTCATTCCTAGCATTTTTATACACATGCAGGCATAAATACATTTTCTCTTTGGGTGATCATTATTCTGATTTTATATATATATATATACATATATATAAATGGATTAATACTTTACTATTTCATTTACAGCAAGGGTATATATATATATAAGCAATAATTAAACAAGTATTTTATTTATAGCTTCTGCTATATACATGACTAGATTTATTAGATTTATCAGCAACTAAATAATCTAGATTTTTATTCAATACAGACTATATTAGAATAGCGATAATCATTTTTGAAATAGATAAATTTACAGACTTTGCAAAAACCTACAGCAATTAATAAAAAGACAGATTTGTTTTATCCTAGGCATAAAGTAGCAGACGGATCATAGTTATTTTCACACAGCAAATTTAACAAGTTAAAATTTTACATTTACTATATAAACCATCTATCTAGATACTAATTTTCTGAAATTAATGAAAAGACAATTTCCAGAACTTTATTGTACTATATTGCATTTACAGAAAACAGAACTATATATTTTATTTTCAACCTAAAATATGCATGCAAATCTAATTTATGTCTTTCCTGTTTTATTTCATTTTAAATGCATAAGAATGGAATAAATTTCTTGCTATTCAATTTATCATAAACACATCAGATATACATTTTTTTGACTCTGGAAAAACTAATTTAAGAATACTCATTTCTTTTCTGCAATAAATAAATTTGTTGATTCTGCAATTACTACAACAACTAAATAGATAATAACTTTTTTAATAAAATCTATCAACAACTAAAATCTCATATTTTCTGCAATTAAAATGAAGACAAAATCGCAAATAAAAAGGAAATCACAGAATTAAATTAAAATGATTATTATACTTCAGTGGGCTATTGCATGCAATTCAAAGGCATTTCTTTTCAAATAGAAAGAAGAATATATCTAGCTTATTTCATTCCAAAAAGTATTCTGCAAAACTTACAAGATATTTTCCTTATCTAAATAGCAATGAACAAAATCCCATGTCTTTATTTCTATTTTACAATTAGACTCTCATTTCAACGAATGAGGATATATTTCTCCTTTTAAAAACTAATAATTACAACTGCAAATAATTTTCTACAACAATAACTCCTGCAACCTTCCACTTGTCCTATTCTTTTCTCCCAACAATCTTGCATATTAATCACAACTATGACCATGGAGTGCTCACCTCCCAGCCTAGGCTAATTGGTAGCCACCCCCGAGCTCAGAGAACCAAGCCCTAGACGGGAAACAAACATGCAAACACAAAGAAGACAGAATGCACACAAATTCAAAACACACTCCCATCCCAGCTACACTGCACCACACTTTGGTGATGACCTTTTTAAGGGTGGTAGTGGACCAATACCCTGAGGAGAACTGCAAGTATGGAAAAACATGTAGCCACCTCATGGCACAACAAATACATCAAGAATTGCAACCCCTTATTCCTTATGCCCCCAAGGCATTCTAGCCTTATTTCCCTCCTTATGACCCCCATTGCACAAACAGGCCATGCAGCAAGGGTCACACAAAAATCCCTTGTGATCGCTCTCATAACGAGAGTCTCTCACTCAAGGGTTGTCACTGCTACCACCCACAAGATCCTCCTCTCTCCCAAGAGAAAGAGGTCTTCAAGACTCCCAAAAACACATACAAAACATAATACAAAATACCAAATGAAACCCCCAAAAAGGACATACAAGGAAGTAAATTTCTTACACCAACATACTTTCAAACACATGCAAAAAGAAGCCATTTTAAGAAGAATACAACCAACCTTAATCTGCCCAAAGGTAGGTTAGTTTTATTGAGGAAGAGCTGCCCAATTCCACGGTTCTTCTCCTTCTACCCTTAGCCAAAATTCTCTATTCGAAATCTATTCTATTCTTTTCAGATTTTCTTTTGTCTCCAAAAATGGAGAGTGGGTGATTACCTACAAATTTTCTAATTCTTGCTTAAGAAGCCCATTGTGAGAGTTCTCACAAGTTTCTAAAAACTAAAGAGGAAGGTAAGATAGAATGGGAAAGGGAACTCTCATTCCAAAAGGAAAGTTTACAACTAGGTTCAAACTTCTAATTTCAATTTTCGCACAACTTAAAAAAGTCAATTTTTAGGGTGTCTAAAAGGTCACTTAGGAGTAGAAACTTGCCTTAAATTACCCCTAACCCTTAGGTATACCTTATGGGCTTTAGGAAACCCTATTAAACTACCCCTAGGTGTTCATTTAACCCGTTTTAAACCCCTCTAAAGTTTATTTTCGGGTCAAACCTATGTTGACCACCCCAAAGATTCTTTACCCAAGGTATTTATGACATCACGTTACATTAATTGAAAAAGATATAGTTGAACACTTTCCCACCAAGAGACAAAAATAAAAATTCAAACTTAAATCCACACATGTGTCAAGTGACACAAAGAAAACACTTTTACAATTTAATACATGAAATCGTCTCTTGTGGATTTTACACAAATCAATTAAATAACACTTAACACACATGCAACATATACTGTTACGAATAAAATACAACACAAACGGGGTGTTGTCTCTCCAAATAGACAAACCCTGGCTTACGAACATACATAGGTCTAGGTTTGGTTCTCCATAATATTTCCATGGTCACATGGATAACTACCTGCGCATCTCAATTTACACATTAGTACTTTCAAATATTCACATATAATATAATTCAAAGGAATAATAATACACATCATCACTTGCATACAATTTACATCTGCACAAATTAAATACATCATTTATCCAAGCAATTTCACATAAGCAATTCATCCTAATTCTCATAAACTTAAACATACATCATAATTCTATTATCATGGTAAAGTCCTGCAAATTCAATAACGACATTTATCACCACAGTTTCATCTTATTCAAAAATCATGTAGTGTTCTATCTCATAAAGCATATAAATAAATCATCAATATATAGCAATGTTATCCAAATCCTGAAATCATATAAGTTCTAAATTCCAAAATGCATCAAAATAAAGTATCCGTAATAGTCTCAATATAAAAACCACTGAAATGTCAGACTGAGTCGAGGTGAGGCCTCACACTCCCCCTTTGCAAAAAGCCCATGCTCTTCACAATAATTCCTCAACTCTAGGGCGACATTGGGAGTAGAAATCTTAATGCAATCCAAGTTTGGAGTTACCAGCTTTAGGATACACTCTCTCCTTGTTGCCTTGAGGGAAGCATTACTTACATGGTTAAGAGAATTCCTCATCACTAGAGCAAGCTCGGTGTTTTTTACATTATGGTGTCGGTATGGCAGGGTTGTTCCTCCACCACCGGTAGGTTTTATGAAACCCTCCACTTGATTGATGTGTGGTTGTGAAATCCACAGGGGCTTTTGAAGGCTTTGACACGGGCCAGATGCAGTCACCCTAGTTCCCAAGGGGATGCAATTTGCCTTTGTAGCGCAGCCTGGGGTTCGTGATGTAGTGGGAATCGCCCAAACATTCGACAGATCTATCGAAACCCTAGCCTCCCTTCTTTCAGCTCTAGCAGCTCACCTGTTTTTCACCATTTGCCATGGTTGGTTATGCAGAGGGGGAGCCCTACTGATAGATGAAGGAGTTCCTGCATTATTGAAACCCTTGTTCAAGTGGTTGCGTTGTCTGATGAAATGCAGAGCCATTTCTCCTCTATCCCAGATTTTTTTAAAATAATATAATATATTACACTACAAATTAATAATTAAATTTGAGATTAATTTATTATTATTATTATTATATAGAAAATTTAAATTAAATTAGGATTATGTTTTTAAGAAAAATATATATTTTCGCTATAAAATTTGTGTTATATTTTAATTATTTATATTATTTTATTAAAGTAAGAATTATAGTTAATATTACATAAATATAAATATACTAATATAATTTTAAAGTGACAATAATGCAAAATTATAATAATTAAAAATTAAAACAAATATTTTTATTACAATTCAAAATTATATAATAATTAAAAATTAGAACAAATATTTTTATTACAATACTATGACATCAAGTACTCGCCACTATGCGACACTTGTTTTAAGTGTAGTTTTATTGATGCATTCAAATAAGAGTTTCATAACTTAGAAATAAACGAAGAAAATAAAGCTCATGGAAGAGATAGAGTAGTGGGTGATAACTACACTCCACTGAAAGAAATGGTGACAGGATGGGAAGATGTACACCTATTTAATTATTTAGTTTGTTCTTTGAAAAACCACTACGAGGAAATGCAGTGGGATCTTTTGATAGACAAGATACTTTTCTTTGGATTGGGATTGGAGGATTATGGAATACATTTATGGCATCTTATGAAAAGTTGTGGCATGAGGAATAAGAAGAAGGGCAAGTGCAAGAAAAAAAGACTGAGTAACTAGTCTTCCAATTTGGTTTGTGGGAGCTTATTATGAGAGCCATAGAATGATGAAAGGGGATAACATTGAAGAAAGGCACGATAGCTAGAGAACTCTCACAAAATTTTTGGAGCGGTTTGAGAGGCATAACACCAAGCTTTTACTAGCTCATTTACACTGCACTTTGGTCTTCTTTGAACTTAGGAAATAAAGGGAATGAGAAGGAGGGCTAGTGATGGCTATTGTTGCAAATGTGATATGAACCAATATCACATTGTTAGTCTTCCTCATGCAGGGTTGGGTATCTTTCGTGTCATGAAAGATTCTGGGGAAGTGTAACTACTTTGTGGTAAGGTTGAAACGTGCTCCGACAATGTTCTCGCTCATGGTGTACTTGAGAGAGACAAATGTCAGGATTTCTTGTCAGGTTGGTCATCATGATCTATTCTTATGCATTTATTATATTCGGTGGTATGGTTTATTGTAACGGTATATGCTTCCCTATGTTTAGTCTTGGTATTGTTTGCTTACTCTAATTTTATGTTGAAATGTGTAATTTTGTATCTCTAATCTTGAGTATTGAACGCGTGTCATTAATGTGTGCTTGTTGATGTGCAATTTGTGAATGATGCTATTTTGATATTATGGTGGCCCTTACACATTCTCAAGAACAATCATGATTAAATGGAAAAATCTAGTTAAGGACCAAAATTGAATAATCAAATGAACCATATAAAATCCATAAAAAATGCACAAATAAAAAAATCCCCCTCCAAACTCACCTAAAGGAAGTATATAGAACACAAATCTTAGGATCCTTTAATGTGAGGGTGATAATTGTCACCTTCACACTTCATCTTTCTAGAATATCATATCCTCTTCATGAGTAGTGAAGGTGGGAAGATTCTTCCTCCCAAGCACTCCTTGTGTCCGAACCAAATGGTGAGTCATGTGAGGAAGGTATCCATCTCAACCAAATCTTTAACACCTTAACAATGTAAGATGGGTGGAATGGGATGATGACACGTCGCTCATTTCCTCTCTTAACATTCAATTTTCGTCACTCACTCAAATGACCACTTAAAAGGGTCTAAAACTCAATCATACAACAAAATAAGGGTTCGAAAATGTGCCTAGCCCTTAGGTGTATACTTAAGGTCCTAAAAAACATGAAAATAGGCACATTAAAGCATTAAAAAACCCAACCTAAAATAAGCACCTATAATAACAAGATCAAGAGCTTTCCTTCCAAACATAAGAGCTAAAAGATTAATATAAATTTCAAGTATCTAGATACCAAATATCAAATAAGTGAGACACAACACTTTAGCATTCCAGATAATGACTTAGTACTTCAACAAATGAAGTGCTCATAGGGTTTTGGTGAATCTCCCTTCTATTCCATTGGCAAAAACCTTACAAATTAATTACCATATTTATACTTCTAATCAACTTACATTGTTAGTCCACTATAGTAATCACTTATCCACTAACCCTACCAAGATTATTCTATAACTAGTTATTAACAAATACCCAATCATTATAGAATTTTAACACATCATCATATGAAATAGTTATCAGAACTAACAATTAATCATGTGTAACATGCCACTTATCCTTACCTGAAGGTCATTCTTCAACTTAGTTTGTCCTAACTGTACTCATACATGTGTCTGGTCAATTTGCGAATCCATTTGAATTACTAAAACTTTACCCCAAACTCTTGATGTGCTCCCACGATCAAGCCAATACATTAGTAGAATTAATAAACAATAATCTAATCAATAGTAAATCCACTCTTTTCTTTATTCACTTATTTAACTTGTCACACATGGTCACTTGTTATTAATTATCAATAATCAAATATTATGTCCAATTCTTAAACCAAACTAAATTCAAGATCATAAAATAAACCATATATTAATGTCTAGTGTAGGACCCAAATAAAATCTAATAAGTCTAATCTTCTCTTGTATGTAGCTTATGGATATATATGTGTGTGTGTGTGTGTGTGTGCGCGTGCGCGCGCATTTAGTTATATATATATATATATATATATATATATATATATATATATATATATATATATATATATATATATATATATATATATATATATATATATATATATTCATTTTCATTTTCATTTTGTACATTTGTTTTTGGGCATAGGTGTACTTTAGTTTTTTTTGTTTTTCTTTTCTTTACATTGTTTGTTCCTTCATTTTTTGATCTTTTTGTATTTATTATTTTTGACCTTGTGTTCTTCTCGATCCTCGTGTTCACGCCTCTTTATATTGTTGCCTTGGTTTGCTTCCTACTCTCTTTCAACTCCTTAAGCTCTCTTGCATCCTGATGATGAATCACAGAGTGTGATTCGAAACATTATTATTTGATGGTTAAAAAATTGCTCGCACAATCTAATCCAAAAGTTGCATACAAGATTTGAATGGATTGTGAAAATCTTATAGCTTTGAAGTCTAATCTTAACTATTTGTATTTACCACTCCACTGATTCTAAAGCAAATAATTTAATTCCATTATTTATACAATGTACATGCCCATCTTTAACAATAAATCCTCAAGTTCCCTAATATGTGATAAAAGAGAAAAGGAAGGATAAACAAGGCAAATCCATGCATTTTTGTATTAAACAAGACTCCTTAATGAGTTATACTAGTTACACATAGGGGTAGGCCTTACACAAGGAGACTCAACTTTTAGATATGTACAATTGTTTTTAAACACATTTTGATTACGTCGAGAGAAGTATTCTATGACCACAATACGATGGAATATTCCATGTAAACAAAAAGAAATGATTAGTATTCCTGGCAGTTACATTTTCATAGGAAGTTGGATTTGATACCATCTGGCTTCTTGGTTTACATTGTGTTCTATAAATTGCATGAGACATTTTGAAGAAGCAGATGCCAAAACGAAGCAAACTTGGATATAAAATTTGTGCAACCATAGACCTCAAATTTGGGGTTACAGAAAGTAGCAGATTAGAGAAGGACGTTAGAATCATACTTTTGTTATCAGATACTGAAAAGGTACGATTTACAATCCGTGCATGCAAATTTATCTGTAAGCAAATTTGTTTGCATGAATTTATTGTCTGTTGGGTTTTTTTTAGTTCTCTAAGATTTTGGCCTAGTTGTGAAATTGTCTTGGTGTCTTGTTTTTTTTGTGTACTTTATATATGATGAATGATAAATGATGTTACTTTCCAGTGATGAATCTGATCCTATTTTATTTTGATAGCATTGTTCTTGTATGGACATCGTTTCAGATCTTTGATCTTTTTAGAATTTTTGGGCACTTATATCAAATGGAGGGATCTGATTTTGAAGATCTCGTTGAGCGTCTCAAAGTAAAGGGACCTCTTATGATTTGTATTGTTGATGTTGTGATTATACCTTGGGTTGGCCAAGTATTGCACAATTCGAATATCCCTAGAGCAATTTTCTACCCCCATTTTGGATTTGTTGGTGCAATCTATCATCTTTTGAAATATGGTTTGTTGTTAAACATATTACCCTCTTTATCAATATAGAACACAAGGTCTCCATCTCATAGTTTGAGTTTGAGTTTTTTTTTTCCTATTTTTCGCATTATAGATACTTGAATGTGCATTGACAAGGTTGGACGTGGTAACAAGAAGGTAACTTGCATGCATGTCGTAAGAACTATCTTTTTAGATACCACTATGTAATGGTTCTTAATTCAACAATTCTAGTCTCCTTTCACATTTGATAAAATATTATCATTGTTTTTCCAATGAAGGAATGTCTTGATTTATTCATGTTACATGATTATCTCTAACATATAAGCAATTCTTTAGTATCCATCTTATTTTATAATGGACTAACCATTCGATAAGTGTTCAATATAATTGGAATTAGTCCTACTGTGAGTGTTACTACAAAATTTTCCATAGATTAAATTCATATTTGTTAAAAAACACAAACTTAAATTTGTATCTTTAACTTAGTAAATTTAAGAATCATGGACAATCGAATATTTAAGCCATTGTTAATTGTCTTTCTTCAAATGAATGTAGTACAATTATTAAAGTTTCATGGGTCACACAATTTTTACAAGATATTTGTTGATGCTTTTGAAAGATTTATTGCACCTTTCATTGATTTTACAAAGCCAAAGTTAATTTAAACGAATGGACATAAAATTATGCATATTTTTGTATATAAAGAAGGTAACAAACAATTAATCTCGACATATATTATATATTAAATTTTCTTGAATTGTGAAAGAAAATTTATATTAATAAGACAATTTAATTAAAAGAAAGTTTAAACTATTTTAAAATGTCTATATTTTAAATTTATACTAATAAGATTATTTTAACTTTTAAAAAAGTGTTTAAATGCTTTAAAATGTTTTTATTTTATTAGAACAAAATTTATGAACGCAAATGTTATTTCATTGAGCTTCGTAAAATATATGAATTTAAATAAAATATTGTCAAAATTAGTATATTAGTGTGGCTATTATCAATTTGATATCAAAGACTTTCCATAGGGTCATAAAACATGAGTTTTGTCTTTTTGTTAAGATATTGTTTAGAATGTGATTATTGTTAATTATTTTTGTAGAAAAATGGAGGAAAAATTTTTAATTTTCAATTTAGAAAGATCAAAAAGAATTTATATGTTTTTAAATCTTGAACATAAAAATATAATGTTTCTAAATTTTATTTTTTTAAATTACATCAATTAATATATAATTTCTATTTTTCAATTTAGAAATATCAAAAAGAATTTTTATGTTTTTAAATTTATCGTATGAATGTGATTTTTCTATTTGTGTCTTATTTATCTCTTAGTTGAGTTACACAAATAATTCAAAAATGATATATAGTTTTTAATTTTCAATTTAGAAAAATAAAAAAGAATTATTATGTTTCTAACTTCTAATCATAAAAATATAGTGTTTCTAAATTCAAAAAATCAAAGTAATATTTCAAAAACAATATATAATTTTTAATATATAAAAAATATTTATTATTAAAAATAATTTCTAATTTCTCTTTAGAAAAAATGGTGGTTGCAAGGAGCGAGGAGCTTAGACGAGTAGACAAGGAACTTAGGAGGGTAGGCGATCTTGGCGGAAAGAGTTGGGGCAAAATTGAGAGAGTAGAGTAGTGGAATTTTGATTATGCCATCAAAGGAGTAGAAAAACACATTCCTTAGTGGGTATTTGAAAATGACAAATGGGTGGATAAGTGTTTTGATCGGGAAAGGAAGAGTCGATAAACATGGTGACTGGGAGAGGAGGGTAGTGATGAGCAATCTTAAGCTGCATGACCGAAGAAGGAATTTGCAGCTTTCAAATTACAATACATTGATAATCGAGGAAGAAATAAGGGATTTCCTTGGCTTCAACCTCATAGGAGAAAGTATCATAGGCAAACATATAACTGAAACAGGGGAGTCGAGAGGCAAGATCTTTGAAGGAACCCTTAGCTACCAGATGTGCTAAATAAAAGTGGATTTAAGAAGGGTAGGAATGGGTGGTTTAGGCAAACCGAAATCCCCAAAGCAGATGTGTTTAACAATTGGCAAAGAAAAAATCATGCATTACAAAATGTTGGGGTAGAAGCAAACACACGCAAGCCATGGAAAGGAAAGGAAGATATGATGAACAATGAAGGGCCATCAAACAAAGGCATCCTCCCATTTGGTAAGTCCTCCATCCATTCTCAGTTGAACTGCTTTGTTTCAATAGATTCAAATAAAATCAACGTAGCAAGGGGGGAACTAGAGGAAACAAGATTATTCATCAAATGTTGGTGTGGGCTTATAGAAATAGAGACCATAAGAAACTGGTGTATTAAGCAGTGATAAATTCATATCCGAACCAATGCGCTTCCCAACGGCTTCTTTTTGGTTGAATTCCCCAATCAATCCAAAAAATGGAAAGCCCTTAACAGTGACCCGTACTACTTGGAAAACATTGGGATGCATTTAGTAGAATGGAGCTCTAACTTCAACCTGTGGGAGCATATAATATCAGAAGGCTTGGTGTGGATCCTTATGTATAATATACCAACGAAATACTGGGGGAAGACATTCTCAAAGAAATTGGCATATGTCAAAATGTGCATTGGTCTCACTCCTAAGCAAAGCCTTCCACGAGAAATGTAAATTATTTCAAAGGAAAGAGTGTGGATTCAAAAGATGGAGAGAGAATATTTGATGGTGATTTGTCCCATTTGCAAATCGAAAGAGCATGGGGATTTATCATGTAATGGAGTAATTGATGTCAATAGAGTAGATAAATACAAATAGAGAAGAAACCATTATAATAAATCTGGTGAGGACAAAAAGTTGGGGGAAGCTCAATTGGTCAAGAATTATGGATCCAACAATGCTAATAGCAGACAACAATGAGTTTTTGGAAGTTAATAGGGAGGAAGAATTCAATACCATCACGGTTGATGAAATGTGTGGCTTGGTAGGGATACAACATTTACCCCTAATGATGGAATCAGACAAGAACAACTTAGATAAACCGGGAGAGAAGGCTCAGGAAGATATGATTTTGGGTGAGGAGGAAGAAATATTAAACAAGGAGAAACTAAATTTCTTCAAGAAAGAAGCGTAGTCTCTACAAAGAGAAATGATCGAAGAATTGAGAATTTAAATTTGGACAAATAGGATAGAGGAAGTAAAATAAAAACTACAAGATTTCAATCAGAGCAGGAAAATTCAATGGACACAGAGATACCACGTAGTAAGGACAAAGTCAGTGTGGAACTAGAAGCCATGAATGAATTTTTGGGAATCTCTCTATCCTAGACGATGTAATGGATGGGATGCTTAAACAAAAGTATGAATTTATCAAGAAAACTAAGGACATGGAGGACTTGGAAGAGGCCAATCAAGAAGCCTTATTTGGAACTAAGGAAGACCAAGAAGAGGATGAGGGGAAGGTAGAGAAAAAAGGAAAGGGTCTTCTTCTGAATATGGAAAATAAGGTGAAACTAGATTGTGGAAAGGTGTCAGGGAAGGGGAAGGGTAGAAAATATCTTTTAGAACTGTTATGAAAAGTTGGTGAAGCAGGGGACCAAGCCAAAATCATTGCACTTCTGAAATCAGGGAAGGGGGATACCCTTCTCTAGGAGCCATGATGCTTCTAACTTCAAATGTTAGGGGCTTAAACACCCGTAACAAATAATGCTTGGTCAAGCGTTGGATCTTTGCATCAAAGGCAAACATCATTATACTTCAGGAAACAAAATTGAATAAGGAAGAATTACAAGAATTTCATAGAGGATTAGGTGGTTGAAAATTAGATTGGGTTCAGTTGGATGGGGCCTAAAGAGGTCTAGCTATACTTTGGAAACTAGGAAGAACAGTCTTTGAAACAATGGTAAAAGGAACCAATTGGATTGGAGGGAACATAAGAAGTTTGGTTGCTAACTTAAATTTCAAATAGATCAATGTGTATGGGTTGATTCCTAATACCAAAAAGGAGCTATGGATGGAATTGGATCTTTCTCTTTCCTCCTTTTCATCCCCCTATATAATAATTGGAGAAGATTTTAACACAATTTAAATTTTATCAAACAAAAGAGGTGGTATTCAAAGGGCTAATCACTCACAGGTAGACTTTATGGAATGGGTTAGGAGGAGCAATCTGATGGATATTGAAACAAGGGATGGAGTCTACACTTGGAACAATAAAAGATTAGGATTCAACCACATTGCTGAAATATTGGATAGGTTCTTCTTTCATGGGGATCTCTCAACTTTCCCATTTTGTCTCAAGTCATCCATTCTTCCTAGCTCGGGCTCTGACCATTTCCCAGAACAACTACAAATAGTGGGTGCCAAAAAACCACAAGGTTTCCCCTTCAAATTTGAAAATATATGGACGAAGGATGATAATTTTTCCAACTTGATTGAAATATTGTGGGGGGAAGAGAAGTTTTCAAGCTCAAAACTATTCTGCTTTACTACAAAACTCAAGGCAGTCAAGCAAAATATCCTAAAGTGGAACAGGTAGAACTTTTAAGACATTTTTGTTGAGAAAAATGTAATAGAAGGTGAGTTAGTAGCTTTGAATTTGTAGGTTATGGTAGATGAGATGGATACGGAGAACTATGATAAAGAAAAATAATTAATGAGAAGACATGAGGACATCTTAGCCAAGGAAGAAAATTTTTGGAGACAAAAATCCAGGGAAACATGGTTGGCAGAGGATGACAAAAATTTGAAATTCTTTCATAATTCAACAAAGCAGAGGAGAGACATAAACATAATTAGTAAGATTAAATTAGAGGATGACTTAGTTGTAGAGAATCCAAAGGATATAGCTAAACATATATTTCCATACTTCTAATCCATCCTAAACAACTGGGAGGGCTCTGATCAGAGAAATCAACAAGATTTCCTCATGTGCATTCCAAGCATAGTGACATAAGAACATAATAGATTGCTTACTGGGAGATTCTCTAGAGATGTAAATAAGGTTTCATTGGATCAGTTACATCCAGAGAAGGCAACATGCCTTGATGACTTTCCGACTGCCTTCTTCCAAAAGTGCTGGTAGATTTTTGGTGATGAGCTAGTTGAGGTCTTCAAGGTGCAAGAAACTCAGATAGGTTCTTGAGAGAGATTAACAATAGCTTCATTTCTCTCATTCCCCAAAAAAAAATGTTCTAGGCTTGGATGAATTTAGACCAATATCACTTTGTAACATAGTCTATAAGATAGGTCAAAACAGTGGCAAATAGGTTGAAACAAATTTTGCCATCAATTATCTCAAAAGAACAGATAGGATTTGTGTAGAAGAGATCAATACTGGATGGAGTGATTATTGCCTAAGAAGCAATCCATTCAATACAAAACAACAAATCTCCTAGCATGCTAACGTGCTAGATATCAAGAAGCCTTGTGATGAGGTGCATTGGAGATTTCTATGAAAACATTTAGAGGCATTTGGATTTTGTAAGCAATGGATCAATTGGTTTTCTACTATATCTCTAGTCCTAAATTCTCCATTCTAGTCAATGGTTCTCTGGAAGGTTATTTTGACATTTTACAAGAGATGAAGCAAGAAGATCCCTTATCTCCCTTCCTATTCATCATTATGGCAAAAGCTTTTGGAAGAAAATTAAAATTGGATCAGATAGAGGGATTGATTGAAGGAATCAGAGTGACCAGTGGGTTGCCCACTATTACACATCAACAATTTGTTGATGACACTATGTTGTTTGGTGTGGGGAAGAAAAAGGAGGCTCAACACTTCAAGGACATCCTTAAAAAATATGCAACAACATCTAGGAAAGAGATTAGCCAGGCTAAATCAGAAGTATTATTTTTCCAATTTGGAACCTAGGAAAGAGGTAGCTTTACTTTTAACATCTTGAGATTTAAAGTGGGCAAGCTACCCTGTACTTATTTTGGTTTACTAGTAAATAAAGGACTACGAGCAAACAAACTTTAGGAACCCTTAATAGAGAAAATGGAAAAAAAGGTTAACCTCCTAGAAAGAGAAATGGCTATCGTAGGCACAGAGAATTATTATGTTGAAATCAACAATTTCTGCTCAACCAATTTATCTCCTGTCATGTCTTACAATTACCATTGGGGCTAACTCAAAATTGATTCAGTTAGCGAGGATATTATTCTGGTGAGGGTTGGAGGATAAGAAAAAAATGACAAGGGTATTTTGGGAGAAGCTACACAGACCAAAATAATCAGGGGTGGTTGCCATGAAAAACCAAATTTGGCAGAATGGGGCTCTAGGGGAAAAATTGATATGAAGAATGTATAAAGAGCCTCATCTAAAATGGGTTAGGATCCTAGAACACAAGTAACTAGGGACTACAAAAGCTAGTGGTATTTTCATAACTCTAAATCCTCCAAGGGGTTCTTGAATATGGAACTTCATCTTGAGCTATAGATCAATCCTAAGGGATCATCTCTCTTGGGATATTGTTGATGCAAGATCAACCCTATTTTGGGAAGAGTCTTGGGAGGGCCTATCGGCTATTGACAATGTATGGATACAAGAGGAATTAAGATTCAATTCACGAAAATGTGGGGGGACAAGTTAAGATATTATATAGATACTAATAAGGAGTTACCTTCATTATTATGGAGATGGAAAAATTTGAACTGCCTACCTTGGCCAACCCAAGAAGTGCTTTAACATAGAAAATTTTGGAAGAAAGGTTAGTTTTATTTAGGAGAGGTTAGGACAGGCTAGTGTGGATAGAGTCAAAATCAAGGGAATACAATACAAAATGAGTTTATAGAACCATCATGGAGAGCAACCAGGTTCAAAAGACTGTTTTACTAGTTAAACTATGTTGGAGCAACCAATGCTTGCCAAAAGATGGTGTTTTTGCATGGGCAATAACACAAGGTAGACTAATTATGGCTGGGTGATTTAAGAAAATTGGGTTTGAAGGCCCATCTCAGTGTGTTCTATGTAAAGATATAGAGTAAATTGTGGACCATATACTACTCAGTTTTCCCTATGCCTAGACATGCTAGAGATGGCTATGTGGTAGACTAGGATGGATAACTGCTCTTCCTAATGATATTACGAGATTATTCATGGGTTGGCCACAAAAAATCATGGTTGATCTATTTGACATTCTCTGGACCTACAACCCATCACTCCTATTATGGGAATTATGGAAAGAAAGAATCACAAATTGTTCCAAGACAAGGCAATGGATAAAGAATCATTATTAAGTAAAGTAGAGACTACAATTATGGAAATCGTTAATAGTAGAAATTCAAAGAATTTAACTAAGGGTCTCTGCTTCACAGAGTGGGATAGCAACATGACGAAAGGTTGGAGCGGCCTCAAGATTCTTGTTTTCTCTGGAAAGGGAGGGAATAAGAGCAAGTCAGAAAGACAATCATGTTATCGGATACCTCAGAAATTTGGATCGTTCAAGATGAACTTTGATGGGGCCTCTCGAGGTAACCTTGGGACATCATGAGCTAGAGGGATTGTGCATAGATTTAGGACTGCTCTATTGTGGCAATATTTGTCACTCCACTACTAGAGGATGCTAAGAATATTGCAAAATTTAAGCCACTCAATGAAGGATTGTTATAATGTAAAGATTTGGACTTAGCCAGAGTTGAAATGGAGGGTGAATCAACTATTATGATTGATGCAAGGAAGACTAAATCCACACTTAATTGGAGATTTAAATCCTTATTGGAAAGAACACTAGTAATTTGGGAATGTTTTGAAGACTTCACTATAAATCATATCTACAGTGAAGGAGACAAAACTATAGATAAGCTAGCTAATGTGGTAGCGAATGGTCTTATGCTTTGTGAAATTGCCCTCCTAGAATAAGAGAGATGTGGGGTATAAATTCTTTAGCGGATATATGATTGGATAAGGTGGAATGACTGGTCATCCTAGGTGGTATCTATAGGTGGCATTATAGGTAAGCTACATTTCTTCACTTGGGGCTTCGAAAGCATGGTGATGTATAATTCCCTTTGGCATGCATTTTATTATTGTGATCATTACTTTGACATCATATTTACACAAATATGCTAGAAGACAATCACATCGCATGAGCAAGTGGGTTGGCATATGGTGGCGGATGCTAAATATATTGAGCATGGTATTAGATGCTATGTATGTTAAGGCCTTTTGGCGGTAATATTAGCAAAGGATAATACTTAGCAACTGTATACTATGAACAATTAAATAAATATTTTATATTTATTTAATGATTATTCTTCTATTAAATAGTTAATTTGAAAAGATTAACTTATTTAATTCATTTGATATTCTTCTATTAATTAATTTGATTGAAACATTTTATTAATTAATTCATTATATCCCTTTCTTCTAACCAATTAATTAAATATTTAATATTTAGTTATCTCCTATCCACTATTCTATAGTTTCATCAATTCAATAATTTCATAATTATTTTAATTTTCCTTTTTCAACTCATCTCATCTCCACATCATCTTCTTCTTTGCCAACTCATCAATCATGTGGCTAAAGATATTAATATTTTTAATATTAATTTGCATCATTATCTTCAACTTCCAAATTCATTCTTCAAATAATGTGTACGTACACACATTTCTCAACTTCCCTACATTCTCTCCAACCTTCCTACATCTTTGGAGAGAGTTGAGTCCACTTTTCCTCTTATCCCTGAATCTTCTCTAACTATCCTATATTCTCTCAGTCTTCTCCTTAGTCAAGGTGAGCCTTCTGACACTTGGCTTCTCCTTCCACCTTTTCCTCCATCCTGTAGGTGTAGGAAGAACATCTTCCACCTTTATCTCTCACATCTCAACCTCTTTCTCATAGCCATCCAAATTGCAAGATTTAATCAGGATCATTGATCTCTACCACCTAAGCTTATGCACTCAAAAATCTATAAAATAGAGGTCTCCTAAGCCATTTTTGAAACAATAGCTAATCTTATAGTCAATTAGGAGTCTTAATCTTTGCATCTGTGAATTCACTTGTTTAGCATTTGTAGAGTTTTTGAGCAATTTAACATGAATCATTATCATAGCATAGCTTTTGCATATCATATTATCTACTAGTCCATTCCACACTTGCCATCTTGGAAGCTACCAATGCTTGTTTGAGAGCAAAATCATCTGCAACCAAGAACAATGGGGTTAGGATACAAGAAGACATAAATCATGAAGGTATAATCTTTTATTTACTTGTATTTCATGTTGTTTCATTGGTTGAAGCTTGAGTTATATTTGCATGATGAACTAATGAGTTTGCAGGTAATTTCTCTGAGATGAAACTTAAGTTGATAGATTTTTGGCACCCATCGTGGGGCTCAGGCCTGCACATCATTTTTGTAATATTATGTCTAATTCTTGCTAGAACATAATGAATTGATGCTTTTGTAAACCTGTTTCATGCCTGTGTAAAATAAGGTAGCGCTTTTACATCCTAGGTTAGCGCTTTTGACACTCATGTTAGCGCTTTTGTTCAATAGGTTAGTGTTTTCATGACTCAAGTTAGCGCTTTTGTTCAATAGGTTAGCATTTTCATTGCTTAGGTTAGCACTTTTGTTAGATAAATCACGCAGTTTAGTGCTTTCATTTCACAGCTTAACGTTTTTGTTCTGCAGGTTATCGTTTCCACTTCACAGGATAGCGCTTTTGTTGTTTTAGCGTTTTCATACCTTTTGTTTGCAAATTTTGAAATTTTATAATCTGTCAGCTAACAGATCTTTGCAGGTTCAACTGTCCAAGACCATTTTTTTCAAACTACTGACTTGTGTGCATGTAGGTTTTATTTTGATCAACTTTAATGCATTTTCTCACTTAGTTTAACTAGGAGTTTTTTGGGAAGTCAAAAAATCATATATCTTTCGCCTAGTTTAACTAAGGGGTTAATGAACAACATGCAATTTGCATCATGTGTTTTCAATAAGGTAGTAGCACATAAGTAATCTAAAGGGTAAAAGAACCATTGTCTATTGTGTTTGTTTAAAAGTAGTAGGTGAGTATTCTCTCATCCTAATATGGTGATCAGAAAGCTAGACCTACTTTTATTTTATGTTTTACCTTTAGAGGTCCTGCCTTCCTGAGCTGCCTTGAGGGGGCTAGTGAGAGGTGAACGACCCAAGTGGAAATGAGCTAATACCGAGACCTTCTAATCCACTCTAAAGAAATTATGTCTATGACGAAATTCATGGACAACATGTGCTGATTAGTTCATACCGACACTATGTTTCCCCATAAACCCTATAGAGCGCAACCTCTATAGGCTGGGAACCTTCTGTATTCACAGAGTGTAAAGTGTCGCATGTATGACCACATGACCGAAAGCCCTTACTAAAAACCATCTTGTCTAGTTACCAAAATCCTTCTAATTTTTGGCGTAGGAGGTCGGACCTCTGAAGCGGCTCACACACATGTGGTTCTTAGTAGAAATATGTAGTTTGCCATGGGGAGTTTTCATGGAAACTAGTGCTTGGCTACCCCGGAGAAGTGAGTGCCGAGGGTGGAGCCAGTGGGGTCAAGCATCGAG
Source organism: Cryptomeria japonica (assembly GCF_030272615.1). NCBI lineage: Eukaryota > Viridiplantae > Streptophyta > Pinopsida > Cupressales > Cupressaceae > Cryptomeria > Cryptomeria japonica. Next base: position 600,002,921 of record NC_081411.1, read on the forward strand.
ATATCTATTTTGAATAGCGTAGCCTTAGGGGAAACCCCATGTGAGATTCAACAATTATTATCTTGGCCTACCATAAGACTTGTGCTTGCTTGTGCACTTTGATTTTCCAAACATTGTGTCTTTTGTGTCTGCAAAATATTCTCAAAATGGTCAAAAACTTGAAAAATCATCATCTTGAAATGAATAAAAAATCTGACAACTTGCTGGAAAACTGAGAAATCCATTCAACACAGTGGAAATCATGCTTTTACAGTGCAGAACATCGCTTTTATACCTTAAGTCAACGCTTTTTATCAACAGTACAACACTTTTAAACTCTAGGATCACACGTTTGTTAAAAGAGATAGCGCTTTTGCAACTGAAACAATGCATTTACACCCTAGGTTCACGCTTCCATAGCTACAGTACAGGGCTTTCATTCAACAGAACAATGCATTCGTTGCACAGGACAACGCTTTTGTTCAACAGGTTAGCGCATTTGTTTTTCCACAATTGCAACAGTGAGCATTTCCACATATTAGACCAAAATTTTAACATCACTTTCTGATACCCTTTTTTGAGGAGGTTCATCTTCAACTACCACAAATCTTCAAATTAGTCAAACAATCAGGTTATCAATCAAATACATTATTATCCAAAGGTTTTCATAAGCATAAAAATCCAACAAGTTATTGATTCAACCATCTCAAGTGCAAAATCAACATCACTATCAATTTCTTATCAAGATACATCAAATCCTTTATCACGAAACTTGATCATATCAACCTTAGTTCATTATCTTGGATATATCATTCCTATTTGGACCTAGATTTTATCGAAATCAAGATTGCACTCACATTGGAATCAAACAACTTGTAAATCATTAGATGCTTATATGACTTTTAGATATCGCCTCAAGAAAAGAAAACCAAGTTGCAAAGCTATCTTGATGAAGAGGAAATTCTTATGCATCAATCACAAAATCTAGTTGAAACATATAACATTCTTACATTGTTTTCATCACTATTTACGTGGTTACGGAATAGAGTTTGACGAAGAAACTTTACAAAGACGTGTTTTTCAACAAAAAGATGCCTTATCACAATGCACTAATAGGGGTGGTAAAATCAACTTAGCTTATCTTCCTAAACCAGTGATCACCTATTGAGTTGCATTTAGAAAATCAAAACTTGGGAAGTTTCAAACAAATCACATGCTAGTTTGGACTAGAGCTCAACACGAGCAGTTGAGAAGACAAAAACAAATAGAAGACGACGATTCAATATTTCAAGCATTTGGGTACATAGATGTTGATGAAGAAGCAGTCAATAACACCATTAGAGGCCTTGAACAATATTCTAGATTTGACAAACTAATGAAAAAACTATTGGAAAAATAAAAGAAAAAGTATATTCTAATATTGGCAAATTCAGGAGCTAAATTGCCACAAGATTTTAACGTAGAAAGTTTGAAACAAGATGCAGAACAAGTCATAATCAAAACACTGATGATCCCAATGACGATGATGTAAATTAAGTAAATCATGAGGAAACAAGAGGAGATAGAACAAGAAGAGACCATGATGATGCAAGGAACCAATATGAAACAAGAAGAGAGTGTGGTGACAAAAAAACTTATGAGGATGCAAGGAGAATCCGTGTTGATAATCCTATGTTAATTCTCACTCAACAAATGCAAACTTTGCAACAACAAATACAGGATACGCGGAATGGAACAAGTTCCAAGAAATATTCATTCGAGGATATATGTCCATATCCTTTTGACAAGAATTTTAACATGATACCCTTCCCACAACATTGTGAAATCCCTAAATACGATAAATATGATGGGAAATATGATCCTCGAGATCACATTAGAGAATTTTGCACCATGAGTATGGAGTTTGCACACAATGAAACTTACTTGATGCATCTATTTCCTAGAAGTTTAAGCAAACAAACAATGGAATGGTTCTCAAGATTATCATCTGGGACTAAATATTTTGAAGAACTTGTGAACAGATTTATCTCACAATACTCCTATAACATAAGAAATGAGATAACAATGCTAGACCTATGTAATATCAAGCAAAAGAATGGTGAACCTTTCATGGTCTTTTTACAATGATGGAGATGACTGTTTAATAGATATCCAAGAGATGTACCAGATCAAGAGAAAAATGGACATATTCATTGACAACCTTACCAGTGAAATGAGTTAACGCTTCAAATTACAATGTCCTCCTACTTTTGCTAAAATGATTGAGAATGGTCTAAAGATAGAGGATGCTATGCTAAAGAAAGGAGAGTTAAAACTCTACAACAATTCCTACAACAACAACAACAACAACAACAACAATGGTAACAATAACACCGACAAATCTAAATTTTGGTCAAAGAATAGGAACGTTACCAATGGAGAAAATGATGATAACAATGCTGTCAAACAACAACCAATCTTCAACTTATCACATCAAGTGTCAAACAACAACAATCAAGAGAACAGTAAACCCAAGTCTTTCTTCTCCAATCCCCACAGGAAATTCACAAATATTGGGGAACCATTGGAATCAGCTTTGAAGACTCTTCTTGCGAATAAATTGATTACTTTACCAGTTGGTGGAATGATAATCATTTTTGCAACTATCATCGAAACAAAGGACACCAAACCAATGATTGTCAAATATTGAAGCACTTTATTCAAGACTTAATTGATAATGGAACTATCATAGTGGATGGTCATAAAATGAGTGAATCACATCTAGCATTCAAAACTCCATTCCCAAACTATGAAAAAGGTGAACAATCCAACCAAAAAGATGACAAGGGCATAGCCAAGGTAAATTATAGTTACACATATGATGATGTGGTCAATGTCATCATTGTCAAAGACAAAACACCTTCAGAACCAATCAATGTCATTACTAGAAGCAAAGCGAAGGTTACATTTCTGGGTCTAACAAATGAATCAACATCCACTTTGAGACAAAACAACTTAGTGAAACAATTACAAAAGATACCCGCCCAAATATCAATTTTGGAGCTCCTAAAAGTTTCGCCTATGCATAAGGAAATATTGGAGAGAGCTCTAGCAGAAACAACGGTCTCAAAAGACCTGGATGTGGATCAATTTCAAAACATGGTGGGACACCTCATAGCCCCCCATTGCTTATCCTTTTTTTCTGAAAATGATGATGCATTCTTACAACACCCTCACAATGCTCCCCTACATATCGAAGTCATCATTCATACAACTCGTGTCAAACGTGTACTCATAGATGGTGGACTTGGCTTGAACATTTGTGCATTAAGTTTAATAAAGGCTTTGGGATATTCAAAGAATGTAGTAGATCCAAAGAAGAAAATAATCATCAAGGCTTATGATGAAGAAGAGCGTTCTTTTAAAGGGGCTGTGTTGTTGCCAATCAAAATAGGACTAGTAGAAAGAGATACATCGTGCCAGGTTCTAGATTTGAATCTATCTTATAACATTCTTTTGGGAAGACCATGGATTCGTGACATGCAAGCAATTCCTTCTACATATCATCAGTGTGTTAAGTTTCCTCATAATGGACAGGAAGTCACTATATCAATAGACTCCAGCCAATATTGCAATAATCTAAAACCAACACAAGATGCAAGAGTTCCACATAGTAGAGAAGCAGTCTATCCCACCAAGGAAACTCAAGCAATATTATGGGAAAACTTTGAGAAAAATCTCAAATTAAATGATGAAGGAATGGGGAAGTACCGTTTACCACTTTTACCTAAGTCATATGGAAAACCTACAAATGCTCAACTATAGATCCCACAAAAATCAATTGAAATGTTTGATGGAGCATTTGTTAGAGCTGGAACACTTTCAGAAGAAACTGAAGACAAGGACATTCTTAGCTGGTTGTACAAAGATGAAAATGAAACTACAACAACAACTACAAAAGTTAGTATTCCCATAGAGAAATATGGTAAGGGATACAAAATAATGAAAAGGATGGGATATGAAGGAAAAGGACCACTTGGCAAGCGCCAGGAAGGTATTACAAAACCTATTTGTCCTCACACACACTCTAAGGAAGATAAATTGGGACTCAAGTATTCTAAATCAAAACAAAAGTAACACAATTATCAACACCCAAAATGGAGAAAGAAAGCAATCCCTAAAGAAGAACCATGGCAAGAAAAGCTACACCAAGCAGCAGAAACAATAGCTAACAAGCAGAAACACGAAGAACATAAGAGGCAACAGGAAGAGCTTGCTATCAAAAGGGAAGAAGAATCTTGTAAACAAGTCCAAGAAATACAGGCAAGTATAGAACCTGATCAAGATATTCCAGAAATAGTCAAAGAACATATGGCAAAAATCAAAGAACTATTCTCACCATATAACATCCCTGTCAAATATGGTGGTGTGATTCTAGACAATGATCGAGAAACATATTCAAATGAATATGAATGGGGTCCAGATCCATTATCCAATGTATCAAGTGAAGAAAGAGGAACAAATTGCTAGTACAAGTGAAGATACACTTTTCACAAAACAAAGAATAGAGCTGGAAAGAAGGCAAGAAGAAATCAAGATTCAAAGAAAAGAGGCATATGCAAGACAACAAAGAAAAGAGAATGAGAAGGATCAAACAATGACAACACAGGAAACACAAATAGTCACTCATCAATTATCAAAAGATCAACAAAATATTAGGACTATATCAAACATTGAGCAAGAGACACCAAGGTATGGAAGAACTAATAGAAAGTCAAGCATGAATGACTATTAGTCCAAAAGAAGTTGAGTTCGAGAGAAGGCAAAAGATAGTGAAGAAATCCTCTACACCATGTGCACAAGTATGTCAACTTCAAGCCACAAATGAATCTGATGAAATTAACCTAGAGGGAACTTGTAGTAGCAAAGATGTATGTGTCAATATATTCCATTTGTTTGAGGGACAAACGTCAGATGATGAGTCACTTGAGAGAAAATCGCAAAATAACCATCCTAACTTCGTTAGAGCTAATTGGAGAGCACTTGGGAGAGATTATCCTCAAGAGAGTTCTATCTATGACATTACCTATTCTACACCAAATTATGACTATTATGTCATGAACCTTGAAATACCCAATGATGACGATGACTATGACCTACCCATGCTTCATCCAGAACTGATTGATTGGGATAACTTAGAAAATCTTGAATTGGATATCTTTTGCAATGATCATGATTTAGTCATATATCTTAATGCCATTGAACCAATCACACCTAATATATCTCCCTTCGGTGAACCAAGTAACACTTTTTTTAGTCAAAAGAGTACCAAACTGTCCAGTCGGAAAATTGAAATAAAACAAGGAAAAAGACCTAGTGCTGAAAACCATTTTATGGCAACACTAGATCAATCAAGAGGAAAAATAAAGGATGTATCTGACAGTTAAAACCTCCTTGAGGCACCAGAAGATGGAAAGTTTGACACCCTCCCTATATATTTTCAGGAGAGATTTGCTATATTAATAGAGCCAATATAAGCAATAAACATTGGCACACCAAAGGATCCCAAGGTCCTTCATATTGCTGCATCATTATCAGATGAAGAAAAGAAAGACTACATAGAATTCTTCAAACAAAGGTAGATAAATTTTGCTTGGTCCTATCCAGACATGCCAGAACTTGATCCAGATCTTATCATGAACCATCTCAATGTAGATCCAAAAACAAAACCAGTTAAGAAAAAGATAAGGAAGGTGCATCCACATATCGCTCTCCTCGTCAAAATAGAGCTAAATAAACTATTAGATGTGGGTTTCATAAGACCTATCACTTATCCAGAATGGGTCTCAAGAATTGTACCAGTGTCCAAGCTGGATAAAAGCATAAGAGTTTGCACTAACTTCAAGGATTTGAACAAAGCATGTCCCAAAGATGATTTCCCATTGCCCAACATTGATATAATTATAGACTTATCAATAGGTCATGAGATGTTTTCCTTAATGGACGAATTCTTAGGGTACAATCAAATAAGAATCACCCTGAAGATCAAGAGAAGACAACATTCACTTGTGCATGGGGTACCTATTGCTGGAATGTCATGCCATTTGGGCTTAAAAATGCAGGAGCAACTTATCAGAGAGCCGTGACAACAACTTTCCATGACATGATGCATACATTTATGGAAGACTATGTCAATGACATACTTGCAAAATCTCATACAAGGAAAGAACACTTGAAGATCTTGGGCAAGATCTTTGACAGGCTTGAACAATATCAGTTAAGATTGAACCCAAAGAAATGTGTATTTGGTGTTACCTTTGGAAAACTTCTTGGGTACATTATATAAGCTCGTGAAATTGAAGTAGACCCTGAAAAGGTTAAAGCTATCATGGAGATGAAGTCACCTAAGAATATAAGTCTATTGTGTTCTCTACAAGGGAGATTGCAATCAATTAGAAGATTCATTTCTCAACTAGCAGATAGATGTCATCCCTTCACTCGCCTATTACACAAGAATGTTCCATTCAAGTGGTATCATAAATGTGAGGAATATTTGGTCAATCCTCCAGTACTGGTATCACCGATCAAAGGGAATATCTAGTGAATCCTCTAGTGGATCTCTCTTAGCACAACATGATGAAGAAGGAAAAGAAAGAGCAGTGTATTACATCAACAGAACACTTGTAGGCTATGAATTGAACTACACATCAGTTGAGAAGACATGCTTAGCAGTTGTATTTGCAACTTAGAAATTGTGACACTATATGTTGTCTCACTCTGTGAAATTGATAGCAAAAAAAGATCCATTGAAGTATTTGCTAAACAAGCCAACTTTGACAGGAAGATTGGCCAAATGGGTTATGATACTAAGTCAGTTTGACATAGAATATGTTGATCGGAAAGCTATCAAAGGACAAGTCATTGCTAACCAATTGGTTGAAGTACCCCTGAAAGATGATACACCATTGTACATCAAATTTCCTAATGCAGACATTCTGACAGTTAGCACAAATTTTTGGGAGTTATACTTTGATGGCTCCTATACACAACATGGATCAGGTGCTGGAATCTTGTTCATCACACCTCAAGGTCACACAATTCCAAAATTATATAGACTATGGTTTCCATGCACAAATAACACTACAGAGTATGAGGCATTGGTTATTGGGAATAAAATGGCCATTGAATGGAACATCAAGGAATTGCATGTTTATGGAGATTCACAACTCATAATCAACCAGATAAACAATGATTATCAAACCAAGGATGACAATTTGATGCCATATAAACAACTGGTTGAAGATATTAAAGAGGAATTTGAAGAAATATTATTCACTCAGATCCCAAGAAATGAGAACAAAATGACACATGCAATGGCTACAATAGCATCTCATTTGAAGAACCAAGAGAATAACCAACGTTACGAATTCTTGGTGGAAGATATCTTGCATCCTACTATTGAATCACATAATACCCACATGATTTGCCACATATTTGGAACCGATCAATCCTTGTATAGCCAAACTTATCAACATCTAAAGGACAATATCCTTCCCGTAATCAGAAAAGAAATTTTATCCGTCAGTCATCCCGCTACACTATCATTGTTGTTACCTTATATAGACAAGGTCTAGATAACACTCTACCGAAATGTCTTGAACAAGAGGAATCTGAGAAAGTTCTCAACGAAGTCCACACAGGGATTTGTGGCACGCACTCAAGTGGTTTAACGCTGGCTAAGTAACTTATTCGAATGGGTTACTGTAAAGACATAAAATGTTCTAAATTCAATAATAACACCAAATACTCTTTATTTTTAAATAAACTCATAATTCCCTTAAGAAGTCTATTTATTTCCACTATTCCATCCTTAACTCTAAATGATCATTGCAATGATATCACAATAAACACGAGATTTCTATAGAGAGATAAACATTCTTCATTTAATAAGAAAATATAAATAGTATTTCTGCAAATAGTCGTTCATAGTATTTCATTCATTCTATGCATCATTCAAATATACATACAATACTTAGCCCTTTCAAATGCCTTAAGTTAAAAAAACAAGAATAATACAAAGTAAAGGATGAGATGCATCCACTGATATTCAATGAAAATCTATCTTCAATTCAATCCTTAGAATGAAGACGAGAACAAGATTCAGGTGCTTTTTCCACCCAATCTTGAAGCTTACACTTCCCCGAAATTCTTAATCAATTTAGAATACTCGAGCCTGCATGAATTGCTTAGAAAAAAGAATTCGATAGACAAGATGGAATCTGGTGTGTGCCTAAAATGATACATGCATTTTCAATTTTTTAATTCCATTAAGAAACACGCAAGATCAATCAAGGATATGGTAGAGAGTGTAAATAAATATATCCATCTATTTCAATGGTCAATAAGTTACTCGGCTGAGTATAATGCCATGCATAGCAATAAAATATAGTTTGGAAAAGCAAACTATTCTCTCTATAATTCCACATTTGGCACCCATCCCGGAAGGTAACTTTCCCAACAAACACAAACATATATAGCTTTCCTAGTGTTCGTATGATATCCAAAATGAATATAAAAGAAGACAATCTTTCGCTTTTCAACTCTAGCTTCCTATTTCTCGCATGATAATAATATAATATAAAAGAAGACAATCTTTTGTTTTTCAACTTTTATGAACAATTTTTGAAAAACAAATTTATAGCAAGAAGGTGTAACACATGAATGCATATTTAGCATATAAACAAAAATAAAATTCAGAAATAGAAGTTATGAGTACACATTCTTTTATCTATTTCTCATAAAAATCCAAATAGCATAATCATACATTAACTTGTATTCTATTTTCTATGGTTTTCAAATTTCCATTTTCACAATGCATAAGTTTTCTATCTTCCTACATGTTTTTGATTATCTAACTCTAAAATTTACACTTTAAATGACACATATTTAAAGAAAATATCTTATTATTGCATATACCTTTATATGAACATTTTCTAATAACAAATCTATATGGTTTCATATGACGATTCTAATTCCTTTCTATGTTATTATCTAAATCTATTCAAAATAAATCAATCTTTTTTCTCTGGATTTCTAATATAAAACAATGCCCGAAATAAAGCCTGGTGCAAGAACACCTAGCTGAGTAAAAACTCTCCTTTTTGAGTATTTCATGTTTTCATGTTTGTAATGTCTTGTGTTAGGTTTGTGTTGTTGTTTTAGGTTGTTGTGTGTCATATCTCATGGTTTTGATCTCATTTTGTGCTTAAGAGATCAAGTTTTTCTTTTCATGTGTTAAGTTGTCTAGTTTTGCCTTCTAGGCCAAAAATGGGAAAATTGGTGAAATGTGCCTTATAGGCTTAGGAATGCTTGAGAAAGAATTGAGTCATGTTGTTAAATTGTTTTAAATCACACTTAGGTGTTTAGATATGTTGGTTTAGTGAAGATGCTCAAAATTGTCTTATTGGGCAATAAAAGTTGCTTTTCCTTATTGAAAAGTTGCTTTTTGAAGCCAAAAATGTAAAAAGACAATCCTACAACTCTTTGTCCATACAAGACACCCTAAATAACTCACTAAAACTTTAAATAGGCCACCCTCTTCCTTGTATAGGGTTGGAAAACGTAGAAACAAAGTTTTTTTCAATAAAGAAGTGCAAATTTTTGGCTTTTAATTTGTTTTTCTCTCCTTTAGAGAAGCAGTCTGTACTGTAGCCCATCTGGTCCATACTGTACCTTTTGGGAAGTGTACATATTGGTTTCTCAATGCTATTCAATTGATCATTGCTTTGGTTTTCCTTTTTGCAAGTTGGTGAAATAAAAATCCTCTCATTCTGTGTGCTCACTGCCCTGTCAAGGGTTTGAGGTTTCAAAATGCCACAACTTGACTAATCCGGGCCTGAGCTCCCACCAAATGGATTGGGTCAAGTTGGTTTATGAATGTACATTGTACATATGTTTCTTTTTGAGTCAGAATTATGCTTGGAGGACAAATTTGAGTGAAGATTAGACAAGTTTTGTAACTTGACTAATGTCCTTCTTGAAAACTCAAAATCTTGTAGTCAAAATACATTGAAGTATTAAGGTTTCCAAGCAAGAGGTATGAGAAGTGTTAATGTTAGCTTGATTCAACTTTAATAGTTGAAAAGTTTGTAATTTGCAAGTTTTATCAATTTTTGTAATTGGTAGCAAGTTCACTGTTTTTGTGATTTGTTTTGTCAAATAGCTCAAGGAATGCTTCAAGAGCATTATCCAAGCCCTATAACTGTGAAGGAAATGTAATAGGAAATTTCATTTATGTGTTTCAGACCTTATTAAGGTAGATTGCCATTTAAAGCTCCTTGTTATGAGGCCCAAAGATGTAGCAGCAGTTGACTAGTAAAGGGCAGCGTTTTGACAGTAACAGTGGCATTTTCATTTCTTTTCTCAGTTTGTTGCCAAGTGTTTGGCATAATGTTTGTGTGACAGAGGCAGGGAACACATGTTTCAATTATGACAGAGGTTCTATGAAGATATAGGCACTTGTATTGGTGAACAAGGATGCAAGCAAAGTGGTTATACTCCAAAACCCTCCAAAACCCTACATTCATGCCTAAAAATGAGGTTAGACAATAAAACCACTTCTCTGAGCCTAAAACCACAAAATTATATTTTCTATGACTTATTCCTCACTGTCCAAATCATCTCCCATGGTCAAGGAGCCCATCGTTGGGCAAGGTGAGCAAAACTAGGCCAATTAGGCCTCCACGGGCTAGTAGCCCTTTTTGACTGTTTTAACCAAAAAGCATGAACCCGATTACATAGAGGAGTTTGGAACTTATGAAACTTTGTGAGATCTTCCTAAAATAGTAAAACAAGTGACATTTTGGACCTTGGATAGTGTATAGTCTCATTTGGAGGTTTAGACCCTTGGTTGGTGAGTTGAGTAAGCCAAAGGCTATGAGCCTTAAACTAAGTTTTGTTTGTAAAACCTTGAGTAAACCTTGTTGCTTCTACATGACCATGTTGGATTTTTCTAATTCACACTAAAAATAGTAAGTTGAATGTCAAAAGAAAAGGGAATTGAGAAATGTGTAGATGGGTGAAGTAAGGAATTGGAGTGAGTTTGAGCAAGGGTGTGAGTTTTCACCAAAAAGGGAGGTTGATGGTGAATTCTTGTAGGGAGGTCTGACAACTATAACTAAACTTGATATTGCAAACAGAAGGAGTAGACATAAACAATAATTTTTGTTTCCTATTTTAACTTTTTGACCAAAATTGGCCTTTTGAGCACTTACCTAGCAATCTCCCTAACAAAGCCTACCTGTGAATTTCAGAGCCAAATATGAGATGATGGACGCTAGTTCTTCTTGAAAATATACTAACTGTGTTCTTTCTCTACCTTCTTTCTAAGTTTTTTCAATATTCTTCTCTTCTCTTTGTTTCCAATACCGTCGTTCTATGTGTTTTACCCAAAACAAAAGTCTTATTTATGCTATTTTTCCCAACTACAATTTCCTTGCTTCGTGCTTATTCCAACTGTTAATTATTCCACCAAGGCAACACGTCTAACAGTCTCAAGGAATTCGCATGGCATACGGTATTCAATCCTACCACGTAGGCTCAGTTAACAGTATAGTCATAATTTGCTTCGAACTCCATGAATTCGGCAGGCTAGGCAAATGTTTAGTCAATCCTACACATCGACTCCCACTGCTATCAATGCAGTTTTTTTGCTATAAACACAAGCTTATTAATAAGCTTGCCACCATTAATATATATTATATTTATATATTTATACACACACACAAATGAGTAATATCAAAAGCTTATGTATATGTATATATAAATACATAAATGTACACAAAATAATATATTTAAACTTTCATGATTAAAAGATATATATACATATATACATATATGTACACACACACACACATATATATATGTATATATATGTATATATATGTATATATGTATGTATATATATTGAGATGATCATATACATCATAATTATATACACATATATACATGTATATGATCATCTCAATATTCGAACTCACACACACACACACATAAATGAGTAATATCAAAAGCTTATGTATATGTATATATAAATACATAAATATACATAAAATAATATATATACATATATGTACGTACATGTATATATATATATATATATATATATATATATATATATATATATATATATATATATATATATATATATATATATATATATAATGTATACACAAGTAAACAAATAAGTACATTATTTCATCCATTCACATATATCTACACACAAAAACATATAAATCTACAATCAATAATTATATTAAATCTAATACTTTAAAATAAAACATATCATTTTTGCAATCACTCATAAAAAATCAGATTTAATTAAATCGTCAAATCAAATCATGCAACAGATACACATATTTATTCTAAAGCGGTGTGTGAGATTCCATCTACTCTAGCAAAGTCCATGAGCTAAAGCAGCTCTACCTGAACCATGTTCTTATCTTCATTCACGTTCACTTGTTCCTACATTCACTTGCACTCAATTGCTCATTAGCAATGATGATCCCCAATTTCATAATAAAAATAATATTGATCATTCAATTGCATTTACATTTCAAAATGGGAAACAATTTAAGTCCATTGCATTTAAATCTCCATTTCATTATCATCCAATTTTACTTAAAATTCTATTTCCATTTAATCTCAATTTCATAAATGAAAAATAAGCATTATTTTATTAATTATATAATTATATACAAATATGGTTCATGACATCCTTCCCCACTTGGAAGAGACATCGTCTCGATGTCTTATTAAACATCAAAGCAAATAGTATCTCAAACATCATGAAATAACAACCACACATCATAGTCTCAAATCAAAACATAAACAATAACAGTAGCATCCATGCTTTCCAAGTTCACAACATGTGAATCAAATCAAAGTATCAAGGTATCTCGTGCAATAAGAAAATACTACTCTAAGATAGCAAATGAGGAAAATGACGGTCAATCATCTCAGCATCCTCCCATGTAACACTATCCTCATAATATTGGTCCCACTAGACCTTATACTGAGTACAATCTATACTACGTAGCTTCACGCTACGTTGATCTAGGATTTGGATGGGCTCCACTAGCACCACCCCTGGATCCTGTACTCGTAAAGATCGCCAATCAAGAATATGAGATGCATCAGGATGATAAGGCTTCAACAAAGAAACATGGAAGACATTATGGATTCGAGCTAGAGTAGGTGGTAAAGCTAATCTATATGCAACTGGATTAATAACTTCCAGCACATCAACGGGTTCCACATATCTTGGTGCCAACTTTGATGATTTCCTAAATGAGATAGAGCTCTTATGAGGCTTGACCCTCAAAAAGTCTTTATCTCCTACAACAAATTGTCTAAAAGTCTTGTTTCTATCAGCATAGCTTTTCTGTCTATCCCCTGCCTCTTTCAATATTGTCCTTATCAAATTCATTTGCTCATCCATTTCTTTGAGAAAATAAAGACTAATAATGATCCTATCTTTGATTCTATCCCAACTAATGGGTGTGCGATATTTTCATGCATAGAGTGCCTCAAAAAGTGCCATCCCTAAAGATGCATGAAAGGAGTTGTTATATGCAAAGTCAACCAAAGGCAAATACTCCTCCCACTTGTACTGTTGATCCATCAATACATCCGTAGAAGATCCTCCACTATCTGATTAACCCTTTCCATTTGGCCATCAGTTTGAGGATGATATGTCGAACTAAAGTTCAGTCTGGTTCCCAAAGTTGTATTCAATGTTGTCCAAAATCTAGATGTCATCCTGGTATCCCTATCTGAAATAATGGTTTCTAGTACACCATGCAATCAGAATATCTCTTGCACAAATTTATCCGTCCTTAAGCTTTTTCAGGTACAAAATGTGCAACTTTGCTCAACTTATCGACAACTACCAAGATGGTATCATGTTTGTTCTTACTCAAAGGTAATCCCTGGATAAAATCCATATTGATTACTTGCCACTTATGCTCAGGTATGTGATGTTGATACAAAAGTCCTGCTGGATGAACATGCTCAACTTTCAGTCGCTGACATTCCAAACACTGTGCCACATAATCAATCACCTCTTAACTGAGTTTAGGCCAAAAATACAAAGTTCTCAATTCAGCTACCATCTTTGTCACCCCAGGATGTCCTAAATAGGGTGTATTGTGCACCTCATGCAATATCAACTTTCTTAAGTCTCCACCTTCAGGAATATACATCCTTCTTTGGAATCTCAAAATACCATCAGGTTCCACCTTATATCCATCAAATCGGTGATCTGAAGGATCTACTCCCAAGGCTTGCTTAGCCTTTAGGTAATGCTCATCTTCAGAAAGATTCTGCAACACCTGTTGCTTCAAGTTTGACCTCATAGTAAACAAAGCAGATAGATGTCTTCTTTTGTTGAGAGCATATGCTACCCTTTTTTCCTTTCCTTTGATATATTCAATACTTAGGAATTCAAGCCACCTTCTTTGTCTTGCATTAAGGTTAGGCTGGGTAAAAATATATTTCAGGCCTAAGTGGTTTGTCTTCAACTCAAATCACTTCCCTAGAAGGTAATGCCTCCACATTTGTAATGCATGAACTATAGCTAAAATCTCTAAATCATGTGGTGCATAGTTCAATTCATATTGCTTCATTTTTCTAGACTCAAAAGCAATCACTTTTCCTTCTTGCATCAACACTTCTCCTACACCTTCACCTAAGGCATTTGTAATCACTATGAAGTGTCCATTAGGATTTGGTATAGTCAAAACTGGTGTTTTTGTCAACTTCTGCTTCAAAAGATGAAATGCTTCTTCGTACTTCTTAGTCCATTCAAATTTCTTTCCCTTCTTTTGAAGAGAAGTAATAGGTGTTGCTATCCTAGAAAAACCATCCACATACTTCATGTAGTATCCTGCAAGACCCACAAAACTTATGACCTCTGTAACACTCTGAGGTGTTGGCCAATCTACAATTTCCTCTATCTTTGCAGGATCAACTGAAATTCCTTCACCAAATATAACATGTCCTAAGTAGTGCATGTTTTCCTGAAAGAAAGCACACTTCAAAAACTTACCAAAAAGCTTTCAATCTCTTAACCGTTGCAAAACTATCCTTAAGTGCTTCTTGTGTTTCTCTTCATTCTTGGAATAGATCAATATGTCTTCAATGAATATAAGCACAAAATAATTCAGGTAATCTCTAAAAATGATGTTCATAAGGTTCATGAATGCTGATGAGGAATTGGTTAGACCAAAAGGTACGACCATGAACTCATAGTTTCCATACCGAGTTTGAAATGTTGTTTTAGGAATATCCTCATCCTTAATCCTCAGTTGGTGATAACCTGATCGAAGATCAATCTTAGAGAATATTGTAGCACCCTTCATTTGATCAAAAAGTTCATCTATCCTTGGCAAAGGATATCTATTCTTAATGGTTACCTTGTTTAGCATCCTGTAGTCGATACATAAGCTCAAGGTACCATCCTTTTTCTTCACGAAGATTACTAGTGCACCCCACAGGGATACATTGGGTCTTATGAAACCTTGCCCAAGCAACTCCTGCAATTGAGCCTTAAGCTCATACAATTATGTGGTTGTCATCCTATAAGAAGCTTTGGATTGTGGCTTGGTTCTAGGTAAGAGTTCTCTAGAGAAGTCAAATTCCATTTTTGGTGGTAACTCGGTAAGATCTTCTGGAAAAATATCCAAGAACTCTTTGAGAACTGGATAATCCTTAGGGCTCTTCTTGGCATTATCCAAGTCACTTACAATGACAACAAAAATGGAACATCCCTTCCTTTGGGATTTCTTTAGTTGCATAGCTGAGATGTGTCTCAATTCAAGAGGCCTTTTAGACCCATGAATTTCAACCGGATTTCTAGAAACATCTATGTCACTAACAATCTTATCCTCACAATTTACTACAACTTTGTGCTCAGTTAACCAATTGATACCTAAGATCACATCATATGATCCTAGTGGTTCTACATATAGATTAACCTGAGTTTGAAAATTAGGAAGCTCTAGATCACTATAAAATAGACATGAATCTACCTCCTTCTCTGCTTGATTTCCATATTGAACCATCCATGCATGTGACATATAACTAGGTCTAATACATAATCTAGAAATTACTTTAGGATCAATAAAGCATTCAGTAGCTCCTTTATCTATCAAAATAAAAATTGATTGACCAAAAAGCTTACCCGTCATCTGGATAGGTGAAGCTTGAAAGTCAGCCTAGTGGTTGTGAACTGCTGCATGAATCTAATGTTGTGAATCTCCTTGCTGATTTCCTCCTCTTTGAGTTGTGGAACGTCATGGACAGTTTGAAGCATAATGATTTCCCTCGCAATTTTAACATCCATCTCTAGGTCCTGGGTGTCCACCTGATCTATTCTTATCAAAGTTCTGCCTGGTATTGAGATTAGTCAAGTTGGTGTTATTGTTCACTTTCTTGTTTCCACCCTAGTTCACTCCTCCTTTCTCCTGAGTGTTAGGTCCTCTTTTCAGATTCCTTATCTTTTGGTTGCCCTTCTGGTGATCATTGTTTTAAAAATTCCTATTCCCAAAACCTAGTTTGGTATTCACATTCTTTCAAAAATTTGCCAACTGTTGCAACTTCTGTTCTTATTTAGTTGTTTTCTCAAATACTTCATCCATAGTCAATGGATTATGAATATCTACTTCTGCTCCAATGTGAGTCCTCAAACCCAAGATGAACTTCTGAATGCGGAATCATTCATCCATCTGGTACTGCGGAACATACTTTAGGAGATTGGTGAACTTCTCCCAGTATTGAGTAACTGTCATACCACCCTGTGTCAGATTTTGGAACTCTATCATCTTCCTGTCAAAGAATAATTGAGGAATCCACCTCTTCCTAAATGATTGCAGAAATAGTTCCCGAGTAATATCACCAGGCTGTAACTTTTTCTCAGATTTCTCATTGTCCCACCATGTCGCAGCTTCTCCAGTAAGCTGATAAGTGGCGCATACTGCTTTAGTTTCATTCGACATGTTACAAAGTTCAAAATATTTCTCCATCTCAATTACCCAAGCTTCAACACCATCACCAATGGTCTTACCATCGAACTTAGGTGGGGCTATCCTTTTCAAGTCTTTTGCTAGCTCCCATTCAATCCTAGCTTGATGATCAGGTTGTTCCTCAGCTCTAGGAATTTCATTTCTAGGTTGCTCTTCTTGTCAAGGTTGTTCATTTTGAACCTCACCAACTCTATGAACTTCTTGTTCAATTCCATCCATCCTAGAATTCTGTTGATTCAAAAGATCAAGAATATGGTCAAGTCTTTCATTCCCGTTGCTTGATCTAGCTCTAGTAGTTTTAGAACCCATTGGAATTCAACATTTCCTGTGTCAAGGAATGTTTCTTTAGCGTAATGGTCATAAGCCCTAGTTTTATAAACCTAGCGCTTTGATACCAAAATGTAAAGATGTAAAACATTCTAAATTCAATAATAACACAAAATACTCTTTATTCTTGAATAAACTCATAATTCCCTTAATAAGTCTATTTACTTCCACTATTCCATCCTTAACTCTAAATGATCATTCCAATGATATCACAATAAACACGAGATTTCTATAAAGAGATAAAGATTCTTTATTCAATAAGAAAATATAAATAGTATTTCTACAAATAGGTGTTCATAGTGTTTCATTCATTCTATGCATCATTCAAATCTACATACAATACTTAGGCCTTTCAAATGCCTTAAGTTAAAAAAACAAGAATAATACAAAGTAAAGGATGAGATGCATCCATTGATCTTCAATGCAAATTTATCTTCAATTCAATCCTTAGAATGAAGACGAGAACAAGATTCAAGTGCTTTTTCCACCCAACCTTGAAGCTTACACTTCCCCGAAATTCTTAATCAATTTAGAATACTCGACCCTGCACGAATTGCTTAACAAAAGAATTCGATAGACAAGATGGAATCTAGTGCGTGCCTAGAATGATACATGCATTTTCATATTTTTAATTCCATTAAGAAACAAGCAAGATCAATCAAGGATATGGTAAATAGTGTAAATAAATATATCCATCTATTTCAATGGTAAATAAGTTACTCGGTTGAGTATAATGCCATGCATAGAAATAAAATATAGTTTGGAAAAGCAAACTATTCTCTCTATAATTCCACATTCGGCACCCGTCTCAGAAGGTGACTTTCCCCACAAACACAAAAATATCTAGCTTTCCCATTGTTCGTATGATATCCAAAATGAATATAAAAGAAGACAATCTTTCGCTTTTCGGCTCTAGCTTCCTATTTCTCGCATGATAATAATATAATATAAAAGAAGGCAATCTTTCGTTTTTCAACTTTTACTAACAATTTTTGAAAAAAAAAATTATAGCAAGAAGGTGTAACACATGAATGCATATTTAGCATATAAACAAAAATAAAATTCAGAAATAGAAGTTATTAGTACACATTCTTTTATGTATTTCTCATAAAAATCCAAATAACGTAATCATACATTAACTTGTATTCCATTTTCTATGGTTTTCAAATTTCCAAGTTCACAATGCATAAGTTTTCTATCTTCCTACATGTTTTTGACTATCTAACTCTAGGATTTACACTTTAAATGACACGTATTTAGAGAAAATATCTTATTATTGCATATACCTTTATATGAATGTATTCTAATAACAAATCTATATGGTTTCATATGACAACTCTAATTCCTATCTATGTTATCATCTAAATCTAGTCAAAAGAAATCGATCTTTTCTCTTTGGATTTCTAATATAAA